>NC_061508.1:261426606-261450460 GCF_022539505.1 Lolium rigidum
TTAGTTTTAGGCGTGCTACTCTCATCAAACAAATTTTCAGGAACAAGCCAAGCAAAGTTATTTTCTAGTGCATCATTCATAGCTAAGAGTTTACATGGTATTGGCGCTTTGATCTCCCCACCATCATCAATATTATTAGTGTATCTTATTCTATCCATGTCCATCTTTTCAAGGAGACTAACAAAATTAGTATGAGAGCCAAGCATATTAAATTTAGCAAAGACCTTTCTAGCTTCTCTTGCTAGACCACCAAATTCTCTAAGAAGGGTTTCTAAAACAAAATCTTTCTTTTCCCCTTCTTCCATATCACCAAGTGTGAGAAACATGTGTTGGATTATAGGATTGAGATTAACAAATTTAGTTTCCAACAGGCGAACTAAATGTGCAGCAGCAATTTCATAAGTAGGCGCAAGGTCTACCAAGTGTCTATCCTCAAAATCGTCAACGGTACTAACATGGTTGAAGAATTCTTCTATATTATTTCTCCCAACTATAGACCCACGTCCTACCGGTATGTCTTTTGTGGTAAAATTAAAAGGAAACATGATGAATCAAGTAAAGTAAATGCAAGTAAACTAATTTTTTTGTGTTTTGGATATAGCAAACAAGATAGCAAATAAAGTAAAACTAGCAACTAATTTTTTTGTATTTTGATTTAGTGCAGCAAACAAAGTAGTAAATAAAACTAAGCAAGACAAAAACAAAGTAAAGAGATTGAGAAGTGGAGACTCCCCTTGCAGCGTGTCTTGATCTCCCCGGCAACGGCGCCAGAAAAAGAGCTGTTGTCGTGGGAGTTAGCAATTTCCGTGATGTAGCTTTTCTTCGGTTCCCGGCAACGGCGCCGGAAAAAGAGCTTGATGGCGTGTAACTCACACGTTCGTTGGGAACCCCAAGAGGAAGGTATGATGCGCACAGGCAGCAAGTTTTCCCTCGAAAGAAACCAAGGTTTATCGAACCAGGAGGAGCCAAGAAGCACGTTGAAGGTTGATGGTGACGGGATGTAGTGCGGCGCAACACCAGGGATTCCGGCGCCAACGTGGAACCTGCACAACACAACCAAAGTACTTTTCCCCAACGAAACAGTGAGGTTGTCAATCTCACCGGCTTGCTGTAACAAAGGATTAACCGTATTGTGTGGAAGATGATTGTTTGCAGAAAACTGTAGAACAAGTATTGCAGTAGATTGTATTTCAGTAAAGAGAATTGGACCGGGGTCCACAGTTCACTAGAGGTGTCTCTCCCATAAGACAAACGAGCATGTTGGGTGAACAAATTACGGTTGGGCAATTGACAAATAAAGAGAGCATGACCATGCACATACATATCATGATGAGTATAGTGAGATTTAATTGGGCATTACGACAAAGTACATAGACCGCCATCCAACTGCATCTATGCCTAAAAAGTCCACCTTCGAGTTATCATCCGAACCCCCTCCGAGTATTAAGTTGCAAAGCAACAGACAATTGCATTAAGTATGGTGCGTAATGTAATCAACAACTACATCCTTAGACATAGCATCAATGTTTTATCCCTAGTGGCAACGAGCACAACACAACCTTAGAACTTTACTGTCACTATCCCGTGTGTCAATGCGGGCATGAACCCACTATCGAGCATAAGTACTCCCTCTTGGAGTTACAAGCATCTACTTGGCCAGAGCATCTACTAGTAACGGAGAGCATGCAAGATCATAAATAACACATAGGTATAACTTTGATAATCAACATAACAAGTATTCTCTATTCATCGGATCCCAACAAACGCAACATATAGAATTACATATAGATGATCTTGATCATGATAGGCAGCTCACAAGATCCGACAATGATAGCACAATGGGGAGAAGACAACCATCTAGCTACTCGCTATGGACCCATAGTCCAGGGGTAGACTACTCACACATCACACCGGAGGCGACCATGGCGGCGTAGAGTCCTCCGGGAGATGATTCCCCTCTCCGACGGGGTGCACGATGGCGTGTATTTCACACGTTCGTTGGGCAACCCCAAGAGGAAGGTATGATGCGCACAGCAGCAAGTTTTCCCTCGAAAGAAACCAAGGTTTATCGAACCGGGAGGAGCCAAGAAGCACGTTGAAGGTTGATGGCGGCGGGATGTAGTGCGGCGCAACACCAGAGATTCCGGCGCCAACGTGGAACCCGCACAACACAACCAAGCTACTTTGCCCCAACGAAACGAGTGAGGTTGTCAATCTCACCGGCTTGCCGTAACAAAGGATTAACCGTATTGTGTGGAAGATGATTGTTTGCGAGAGAAAACAGTAGAAACAAGTATTGCGAGTAGATTGTATTTCGGTAAAGAGAATTGGACCGGGGTCCACAGTTCACTAGAGGTGTCTCTCCCATAAGACGAACAGCATGTTGGGTGAACAAATTACGATTGGGCAATTGACAAATAAAGAGAGCATGACAATGCACATACATATCATGATGAGTATAGTGAGATTTAATTGGGCATTACGACAAAGTACATAGACCGCCATCCAACCGCATCTATGCCTAAAAAGTCCACCTTCGAGTTATCATCCAGAACCCCCTCCGGTATTAAGTTGCAAGCAACAGACAATTGCATTAAGTATGGTGCGTAATGTAATCAACAACTACATCCTTAGACATAGCATCAATGTTTTATCCCTAGTGGCAACAGCACAACACAACCTTAGAACTTTCTCGTCATCGTCCCGAGTGTCAATGCGGGCATGAACCCACTATCGAGCATAAGTACTCCCTCTTGGAGTTAAAAGCATCTACTTGGCCGGAGCATCTACTAATAACGGAGAGCATGCAAGATCATAAACAACACATAAGCATAACTTTGATAATCAACATAACAAGTATTCTCTATTCATCGGATCCCAACAAACGCAACATATAGAATTACATATAGATGATCTTGATCATGATAGGCAGCTCACAAGATCCGACAATGATAGCACAATGGGGAGAAGACAACCATCTAGCTACTGCTATGGACCCATAGTCCAGGGGTAGACTACTCACTCATCACTCCGGAGGCGACCATGGCGGCGTAGAGTCCTCCGGGAGATGATTCCCCTCTCCGGCAGGGTGCCGGAGGCGATCTCCGGGATCCCCCGAGATGGGATCGGCGGCGACGGCGTCTCGGTAATGTTTTCCGTATCGTGGCTCTCGGTGCTGGGGGTTTCGTCACGGAGGCTATTTGTAGGCGGAAGGGCAAGTCAAGAGGCGGCACGGGGGCCCAAACCACGGGCCGGCGCGGCCGGGGTGGGGCCGCGCCGCCCTAGGGTTTGGCCACCCCGTGGCCCCTCTTCGTCTCGTCTTCGGTCTTCCGGAAGCTTCGTGAGAAAATAGGCCTCTCGGGCTTTTATTTCGTCCAATTCCGAGAATATTTCTTTACTAGGATTTCGAAACCAAAAACGACAGAACAACAGAATCGGCACTTCGGCATCTTGTTAATAGGTTAGTTCCGGAAAATGCACGAATATGATATAAAGTGTGCATAAAACATGTAGATAACATCAATAATGTGGCATGGAACACAAGAAATTATCGATACGTTGGAGACGTATCGGCATCCCCAAGCTTAGTTCCGCTCGTCCCGAGCGAGGTAAAACGATAACAAAGATAATTTCGGAGTGACATGCCATCATAAACTTGATCATACTATTTGTAAGGCATATGTAGAGAATGCAGCGATCAAAACAATGTGTATGACATGAGTAAACAAGTGAATCATAAAGCAAAGACTTTTCATGAATAGCATTTCAAGACAAGCATCAATAAGTCTTGCATAAGAGTTAACTCATAAAGCAATAATTCGAAGTAAAGGTATTGAAGCAACACAAAAGAAGATTAAGTTTCAGCAGTTGCTTTCAACTTGTAACATGTATATCTCATGGATATTGTCAACATAGAGTAATATAATAAGTGCAATAAGCAAGTATGTAAGAATCAATGCACAGTTCACACAAGTGTTTGCTTCTTGAGGTGGAGAGAAATAGGTGAACTGACTCAACATAAAAGTAAAGAGAATGGTCCTCATAGAGGAAAAGCATCGATTGCTATATTTGTGCTAGAGCTTTGATTTTGAAAACATGAAACAATTTTGTCAACGGTAGTAATAAAGCATATGCATCATGTAAATTATATCTTATAAGTTGCAAGCCTCATGCATAGTGTACTAATAGTGCTCGCACCTTGTCCTAATTAGCTTGGACTACCTGGATTATCACCGCAATACATATGCTTTAACCAAGTATCACAAAGGGGTACCTCTATGCCGCCTGTACAAAGGTCTAAGGAGAAAGCTCGCATTTGGATTTCTCGCTTTTGATTATTCTCAACTTAGACATCCATACCGGGACAACATAGACAACGGATAATGGACTCCTCTTTTAATGCTTTAAGCATTCAACAACAATTAATTCTTTTCTCATTAGAGATTTGAGGATGTTTGTCCAAAACTGAAACTTCCACCATGGAACATGGCTTTAGTTAGCGGCCCAATGTTCTTCTCTCACAATATGCATGCTCAAACCATTCAACTCGGTGTAGATCGCCCTTACTTCGGACAAGACGAACATGCATAGCAACTCACATGAAATTCAACAATGAGTTGATGGCGTTCCCAAGTAAACATGGTTATCGCACAACAAGCAACTTAATAAGAGATAAAGTGCATAATTACATATTCAATACCACAATAGTTTTTAAGCTATTTGTCCCATGAGCTATATATTGCAAAGGTGAATGATGGAATTTTAAAGGTAGCACTCAAGCAATTTACTTTGGAATGGCTGGAAAATACCATGTAGTAGGTAGGTATGGTGGACACAAATGGCATAGTGGTTGGCTCAAGTATTTTGGATGCATGAGAAGTATTCCCTCTCGATACAAGGTTTTAGGCTAGCAAGGCTATTTAGAAACAAACACAAGGATGAACCGGTGCAGCAAAACTCACATAAAAGACATATTGAAAGCATTATAATACTCTATACCGTCTTCCTTGTTGTTCAAACTCAAAACTAGAAATTATCTAGACCTTAGAGAAACCAAATATGCAAACCAAATTTTAGCATGCTCTATGTATTTCTTCATTAATGGGTGCAAAGCATATGATGCAAGAGCTTAAACATGAACACAACAATTGCCAAGTATCACATTACCCAAAACATTATAGCAATTACTACATGTATCATTTTCCAATTCCAACCATATAACAATTTAACGAAGGAGAAACTTCGCCATGAATACTATGAGTAGAAACCAAGGACATATTTGTCCATATGCTACAGAGGAGTGTGTATCTCTCCCATAAAGTGAATGCTAGGATCCATTTTATTCAAACAAAACAAAAACAAAAACAAAACGACGCTCCAAGAAAAAGCACATAAGATGTGGCCGAATAAAAATGTAGTTTCAAGGGAGGAACCTGATAATTTGTTGATGAAGAAGGGGATGCCTTGGGCATCCCCAAGCTTAGACGCTTGAGTCTTCTTGATATATGCAGGGGTGAACCACCGGGTGCATCCCCAAGCTTAGAGCTTTCACTCTCCTTGATCATGTTGCATCATACTCCTCTCTTGATCCTTGAAAACTTCCTCCACACCAAACTCGAAACAACTCATTAGAGGGTTAGTGCACAATATAAATTGACATATTCAGAGGTGACACACTCATTCTTAACACTTCTGGTCATTGCATAATGCTACTGGACATTAGTGGATCAAAGAAATTCATCCAACATAGCGAAAGAGGCAATGCGAAATAAAAGGCAGAATCTGTCAAAACAGAACAGTTCGTATTGACGAATTTTAAAATGGCACCAGACTTGCTCAAATGAAAATGCTCAAATTGAATGAAAGTTGCGTACATATCTGAGGATCATGCACGTAAATTGGCATAATTTTCTGAGCTTCCTGCAGGGCAGTGGGCTCAGATTCGTGACAGCAAAGAAATCTGGAACTGCGCAGTAATCCAAATCTAGTACTTACTTTTCTATCAACGGCTTAACTTGGCACAACAAAACTCAAAACTAAGATAAGGAGAGGTTGCTACAGTAGTAAACAACTTCCAAGACACAAAATAAAAACAAAGTACTGTAGCAAAATAACACATGGGTTATCTCCCAAGAAGTTCTTTCTTTATAGCCATTAAGATGGGCTCAGCAGTTTTAATGATGCACTCGCAAGAAATAGTATTTGAAGCAAAAGAGAGCATCAAGAGGCAAATTCAAAACACATTTAAGTCTAACATGCTTCCTATGCATAGGAATCTTGTAAATAAACAAGTTCATGAGGAGCAAAGTAACAAGCATAGGAAGATAAAACAAGTATAGCTTCAAAAATTTCAGCACATAGAGAGGCATTTTAGTAACATGAAAATTTCTACAACCATATTTTCCTCTCTCATAATAACTTTCAGTAACATCATGAGCAAACTCAACAATATAACTATCACATAAAGCATTCTTATCATGAGTCTCATGCATAAAATTATTACTCTCCACATAGGCATAATCAATTTTATTAGTTTTAGTGGGAGCAAATTCAACAAAGTAGCTATCATTATTATTCTCATCAAGTGTAGGAGGCATAGTATAATCACAACAAAATTTACTCTCAGCAGTAAGTGGCATCAAAGGACCACTATCATTATAATCATCAGAAATAGGAGGCAAAGTATCATCAAAGAAAATTTTCTCCTCAATGCTTGGGGGACTAAAAAGATCCTGCTCATCAGAGCCAGCTTCCCCAAGCTTAGAATTTTCCATAGCATTAGCAACAATGGTGTTCAAAGCATCCATAGTAATAACATTCCCATTAGCATGCATATAAAGTTCCATGGGTTTTTTAATTCTCTCTTCAAACACATCATGTCCTAATTCAAGATAAAGTTCATAAAGATCTCTCATATTTTTGTTGTTTTCCATTATGCTTAACTAGTGAAATAAAAACATGCATGATATTAAGTAAAGTAAAACAAGTAACTAATTTTTTGTGTTTTCGATATAGCAGACAAGATAGCAAATAAAGTAAAACTAGCAGCTAATTTTTTTGTATTTTGATTTAGTGCAGCAAACAAAGTAGTAAATAAAATAAAGCAAGACAAAAAACAAAGTAAAGAGATTGAGAAGTGGAGACTCCCCTTGCGGCGTGTCTTGATCTCCCCGGCAACGGCGCCGGAAAAAGAGCTTGATGGCGTGTATTTCACACGTTCGTTGGGCAACCCCAAGAGGAAGGTATGATGCGCACAGCAGCAAGTTTTCCCTCGGAAAGAAACCAAGGTTTATCGAACCGAGGAGGAGCCAAGAAGCACGTTGAAGGTTGATGGCGGCGGGATGTAGTGCGGCGCAACACCGGAGATTCGGCGCCAACGTGGAACCTGCACAACACAACCAAGCTACTTTGCCCCAACGAAACGAGTGAGGTTGTCAATCTCACCGGCTTGCTGTAACAAAGGATTAACCGTATTGTGTGGAAGATGATTGTTTGCGAGAGAAAACGGTAGAAACAAGTATTGCGATAGATTGTATTTCGAGTAAAGAGAATTGGACCGGGGTCCACGGTTCACTAGAGGTGTCTCTCCCATAAGACGAACAGCATGTTGGGTGAACAAATTACGGTTGGGCAATTGACAAATAAAGAGAGCATGACAATGCACATACATATCATGATGAGTATAGTGAGATTTAATTGGGCATTACGACAAAGTACATAGACCGCCATCCAGCTGCATCTATGCCTAAAAAGTCCACCTTCGAGGTTATCATCCGAACCCCCTCCGGTATTAAGTTGCAAGCAACGAGACAATTGCATTAAGTATGGTGCGTAATGTAATCAACAACTACATCCTTAGACATAGCATCAATGTTTTATCCCTAGTGGCAACGAGCACAACACAACCTTAGAACTTTTCGTCACTTGTCCCGAGTGTCAATGCGAGGCATGAACCCACTATCGAGCATAAGTACTCCCTCTTGGAGTTAAAAGCATCTACTTGGCCAGAGCATCTACTAATAACGGAGAGCATGCAAGATCATAAACAACACATAAGCATAACTTTGATAATCAACATAACAAGTATTCTCTATTCATCGGATCCCAACAAACGCAACATATAGAATTACATATAGATGATCTTGATCATGATAGGCAGCTCACAAGATCCGACAATGATAGCACAATGGGGAGAAGACAACCATCTAGCTACTGCTATGGACCCATAGTCCGGGGGTAGACTACTCACTCATCACTCCGGAGGCGACCATGGCGGCGTAGAGTCCTCCGGGAGATGATTCCCCTCTCCGGCGGGGTGCCGGAGGCGATCTCCGAGGATCCCCCGAGATGGGATCGGCGGCGACGGCGTCTCGGTAATGTTTTCCGTATCGTGGCTCTCGGTCATTGGGGGTTTCGTCACGGAGGCTATTTGTAGGCGGAAGGGCAAGTCAAGAGGCGGCACGGGGGGCCCAAACCACAGGCCGGCGCGGCCAGGGGTGGGGCCGCGCCGCCCTAGGGTTTGGCCACCCCGTGGCCCCTCTTCGTCTCGTCTTCGGTCTTCTGGAAGCTTCGTGAGAAAATAGGCCTCTGGGCTTTTATTTCGTCCAATTCCGAGAATATTTCTTTACTAGGATTTCGAAACCAAAAACAGCGAAAAACAGCAATCGGCACTTCGGCATCTTGTTAATAGGTTAGTTCCAGAAAATGCACGAATATGATATAAAGTGTGCATAAAACATGTAGATAACATCAATAATGTGGCATGGAACACAAGAAATTATCGATACGTTGGAGACGTATCAGTGCCGGAGGCGATCTCTTGGATCCCCCGAGATGGGATCGGCGTTGGCGGCGTCTCTGGAAGGTTTTCCGTATCGTGGCTCCCGGTACTGGGGGTTTCGTCACGGAGGCTTTAAGTAGGCGGAAGGGCAAGTCGGGGAGGGGGCACAGGGGCCCCACACCATAGGCCGGCGCGGCCGGGGGGCCGCGCCGCCCTAGGGTTTGGGCACCCTGTGGCCCCACTTCGTTTCGTCTTCGGACTTCGGAAGTTTCGTGGAAAAATAGGCCCCCGGGCGTTGATTTCGTCCAATTCCGAGAATATTTCGTTACTAGGATTTACGAAACCAAAAACAGCGAGAAAACATCAACTGGCACTTCGGCATCTTGTTAATAGGTTAGTTCCAGAAATTGCACGAATATGACATAAAGTGTGCATAAAACATGTAGATAACATCAATAATGTGGCATGGAACATAAGAAATTATCGATACGTCAGAGACGTATCACTACACCTCATAGATTTAAAATCTTAAATTTGGAAATAATTTAAATGGGCTAGTAATGGCTACATAGCCATTATTTGATTCTAACCCATGATCATACACAGTACCTATATCATATTTTTATATAAACAATTAAAGTATTTGAAATGTGAATTATGAGAGTTGGAATCAACTCAAAATTCAAAAGGGTTGATTTTTAATAATTATTCTAAGGCAGAAAAGTCTCTGTCTTGTTTATTTTCCCACTTTAATTCTATAACAGGTCTAGGTTTGAATCCAGTGTCGTCTGGATAGATAATTTCACAGAGCTTTCCAACCATATATAATTTATCAAATTTGGCTCGAGTAGATTTGGATCTATTAAATTTTGAACACAGCACCGAGTATTCAAATTTGAGTTAAATTAAATTTAACGAATTCAAACTAAACGGACGCGCGGGAAACTAATTGGGCCGGCCCAGCTATGCCGGCGATGCGGGCGGGCCGCCTGACGGTGGGGTCCCACTGTCAGTTTGTTTTAAAAACACCGAACCGGTACGTGAATGGGGGCCGTGGGATTTAAGGAGATCGGACGGCCAGGGTTTGTCCTCATCGTCGACGAGCTCCGGCGAGGTCCAAACCTACCGGCGGCAGAGGGGTCGCGGTGAGGGGCTTACCGGCGTCCAGCGAGGCCGGCGAGGCGGGCAATCGACGTTGTCGATGACGACGAGTCGAAGGAGGGTCGAGGGAGCGGCTGTGGTAGCCGGGAGCTTCTCCTCCGTCAAGCTACTGCGGCGGCGGTCTCCGGTGAAATTCCGGCGAGGTGGGGTGTAATCGAAGAGGGGAAGAGGTCGAGGAGATTCAGGAGAGGTAGGGGAGCGAGATGGTGTGGAATATTGAGGCAGGGGCGCCCTCCTTTTATAGCTGGCGGTCGAGGCCGAGGGGTGCGGAGCAGGTCGTCGATGACGAGGTCGTCGTTCCAAGGCGACGAAGGGGTAAGGAATGGGCGTAGCGTGTTCCTTGTGTCACGGTGAGCACGACGTGCATCCATGCGAGGTCAGGGGAGGGACAGGAGCGTCGTCATCATCCTCGCGGCAGGGCAGTACTGTGGCGGAAAGTCGTGGATGATTGCGGCGTCTACAGCGGGTCCGTGGCCAAGCGGCGGTGTCTGGGAGGTAGAGGGCATCGTGGCGAAGCGACTTGTGCCTGGGGAGGGCGAGGGGAGGCGTGAGGCGACGGGGCATGGCGATGCTCTGACGCGTCCAGAGGCGTCCTGGCGCGCGTCCATGCCGATCTGGCAGTGTCTCGGGCACGTACGGGCGCGCGTGGCCTGGGCAGGGTCGACGCCGTCTCGGTCAAGGACGTGCAGGGTCAGCATCAGCAATGTCCAGGCAAGCTCAGAGACATGGTGGAGTGGCTTGGATGTGAGAGGAGAGGGGTGAGCATGTGGAGTGACAAGGTGGCCGGCATGGTTTGGGTTTTGGTCATGGTGAGCAAGTGGAGGGCTGGCAGGTGCTGGCACTGGTCCTGAGGGGTGAGGGGATGCTCCAGGGCAGCAGAGAAGGGCCAGAGGTGGACTTGGTCCAACCAGAATACTAGCATGGGCACAAAAATAGGTGCTGCCCACAAGGTGTTTGTGAAAATGGTCGCAAGAGAAAAGTTTTCAAAATTTGGAAATTCCTTTGGTGGATCTCATTAATATATTTATAGAGATGGAATGGTGGTGGTGGGGGTCAATTTGGTGTTGTTTTGCAAGTTTTCAAAAAGTGGGTCATCTTCACATAGTTTCAAAGTCTCCACTTGTCAAAATCATTCTGGTCAACCTGGTCAACATTAGGTATGGTGGTCAACATGAAAGTTGTTCAACTTCATATGGTCTTGGATGACATGGTCATAGTTTACCAAGTTTTGTTTAGGAACCAGAAGATAAAAGGGTGCAAAGTGGTAAAGAAATTATAAATGTGACATATGACCATTATCATATGTGTGATAGTTTTGAATTTTGCTTTGATTTGATTTTGGTTTCTTTGATGCAATTGTGTTTGTTTATCATATCTAAGAGTTTTACAAACAATAGATCAAGCAATGGTGGCCTTGGTTGAAGATTTGCAAATTTGGCTAAGTGTATGTGAGTGAATTTGGGGGATTTTCTCCCTATTTGATTTTTCCCCATTTGAGTTGACTTTTGTTGACTCTAATGTGATTCTTATTAGTTTAGAAACATTTTCAAACCATTGAATCCATTTCAAAAGGTCTTGATCAAAGATTTGCAAAATTGGCCATAACACATAAGAGGTGAGGTTCAAATTTTATTATTTTTGTAAATTGTTTCCCCTTGCTTTACTTGGGCATGGGTTAGGGTCAATTTAGTGTTATATTAGGTTTGGAGATGGTCTCACATCATTTGGTCAAGGTTTAGAGTCATAGGTCAAAGTTTGGTGAAATGGCTATGTGTCACATATGCTTCTAAGCATATGTTGCATTTGATTTTTTTTAATTTGACTTTGCTTGACCCAAATGGTGTTGTTGAGTGTTGAAATGGTATATAGAAGTGATCCAACCATTCACAACAAGTCCTAGGGTCAATCTTCTCAAATTCACAAATTTGCTATTTTACTCTCATATGCCTCTATGGCATTTTTAGTTTCTTTTTATTTTCTTTGGAAACCACTTGGATTTGGTTTGATAAGTACTAGGTAAGGTGTATGAAGCTTTTCCAATTCTCTAAATAAAGTGGAAAGGTTTAAGGTAAAGATTTATAAAAATAGCCATAGGCACATATACCTTTTTCTTATTTAATTTCCTTTTATTTTATTTTCACTAGGGTGATGAAAAAGAGGGGTGAGGTTTAGGGTTTAAGATCATTTCCAATACTAATAACAAGCAATCATGGCAATAGCACAAGAATCAAACAAGATCTCTATGTATCAATCTTATTTTAATAAAAGTTTTTGTTGGTTCCAAAATTTGGAACTAGGGAAATTCATTTTGTTTGTTTTGAAATTTTTGGGTTGTTACACTCTACCTCTTCCTCTACCGGTCATGGCGTCGACTTTGGAGATGGTGACGGCTAGGGTTGGGGAGATAGGCGCTAGGGTTTTATGTGTGAGTGACGATGCGAGAGTGTCCCTTTTTATAGGTTGGAGGGAGACGGGGGAGCGGTGGCGCTCATTAACACCGGTACGCAGAGCTACGAGCGACGAGACGCTTCACTGCGCCTTTGCGGGAACTGCACCGTTGCTACGCGCCAATAACTTTTGTCGCGAGGTAGGCGACGGTTAGGTTAAACTTGAATGTGCCGCTGACGCGTTGGGCCCGCCGCTCCCTGCCTCGCTTTTCGTTGTGTCCAGCGTGCTCGGAGTGTTCCCTGTGTAGCGGGGACGGGCTCGGGGCGCCGGACAGCGTATTGGCCCGCGCCAGACGGAAGGAGGCTTTGGGGCGCGGTTGGGAACGGAATTTTGTCCAGCGCGCCCCAAATCTCTTTAGGGGCCGCTTTGGGGGACGCGGATGGAAATGCTCTAATGAGACATCCCTAAATAAGTGGTGAGACAGATTGTTGCTAAGAGATGATCTCTTAGCTAAGTGACGAACCTCTTTTTCCTATTTCTCTCTCCTGTACATTATCAATTATCCTAGATGGCAATGCTAAGATATAACCGTTGTACATGCCCTTAGTTTGTTTCCGTAAAAATCAATCCACACGTGTAACGTTACTCGTGGAAGTCTACGTGTGAAACTCGGTAGACTACGAGATATACTCTCTCCACCTCGTTTCACGAAGGTTGTTTAAGATTTATTAAAATTTAAATATACTTAAATCTATATACCTAATAATAAAGGAGCTAAGGTTTCTGCCAGATTTTTCGTCCAACTTTTTTAGGACGATTTTGTCCTCCCACCAAATCCCTTAATACTAGACTTGCCACGGTACCGGTTCGTCTATTATTCCTCTCGTACCCGTCCATAGAACGAACAGAAAGCTGTAGATCTGAGATTTGCCTGAGGGGGAGGGGCACGGGCGTGGTGCGAGACGGCGGAGGACGTCGGGGCGGTGATGACTGGAGGTCCAAGCTGGCGTTCTGAACAGCGCGAGCACGCACGGCAGCACACACAGGGGCAAGGTCGCCTTCTCCCTGGCAGATTCGATCGAATCCTTTTCTTCTCCGAGGACATTACTCGCCCCGCCGCTACACCTAGCAGGCATCCCTGCTCCCTCACGCCTGATTCCTGGAAGATGCTGGTCTCCTCGACGGAGGATAGCTCGGCGAGCGGCAGCTCGGAGTCGCGCTGAAGGACTGTTTGGATTATCTGGAAAATCATTGGCGACAAGGGCGGCCAACGTGACCGCTGCATCTACACCGCCGCTGGCCAGGTACTGCTTCGAGCCAGGGGCGTGTTCCCTGGGCACGATCTTTCCGAAGCACAATCTACAGACCGAATTGATGGAGCTTTCGCTTGGGGGTTCGCAAAAATCTCCATGAACCGAATCGATCTCGCAGAAAAAGAAAAAAACTGTCTCAATCTAGGTTCCTTGCTGGTACGGCAACATCAGAGTGAGATTTACAGGGCGCCGGCAGCCGGGTCCATTCCGGAGGTAGAAGAGGTGGCCGTCTACGGGAGGAGGAGGGATTCAAGCGAAACAAGGAGTAGTTATTGAGGATTGGAAGGATTCAGAAGGCATCGGCATCTCTGTTGTATTCTTCCGAATTCCCTATCTACCTTTAGATCATCAGGACCAAAGGTAATACAATTTTAATCTATGTATAGCTGTGGGTGGATCTACCCATCGGTTTCCCTTGACGAAGCTGATTCAAAGTTGGGAATCTGAAGAGGAGGAGACAGTGACGAGGTGTTGTTAATCCCTAGACATACGGGTGCGGAAGGTTGATGAAGCGCGTCGCTTGGGGCAATGAAGCCCATCTCGCGTCTTTGATATCAAATGCTAGTAGTTATATTGTTCACTAGTTTGCATGAAATAGAATCAGCCTCTAAAGAAATCTGAGAACCACCTTTTGCCGGAGAAATGTACTACTCTCTAGAGTTCTTGGTAATTAGGGACTAATTAATGTATTTCCTTTTTTTTCAGTTGTTTTGTGTTGGTGTGTTTGATCACTTGATGGTGTGCGTCCCCGTGGCTAAAGAGGATTTCCTGATGATCACAAACAAGTACGGAGTACGTACTACCATCGGACTGTGATCCATGAGACCCCTGGCGCCGTTCCTGCAAATCTTTCCCAGGAGTCGCTGTTGCGTCCGAGTCCGATCTGATGCGGACTACCAAGCGAATCGCAGTATCGCACAACTCTCAAAGATCGACAACCGCCCGTAACCTGGTACGACGATGGTAGAGGAGACAGCAGCTGCCGCCGCCAAGCGAGCAGAATTCGAGGCCGGCACGGCCGCCGACCCCGGGAACGCCAAGCTGTGGGCCGGCTTCGTGACCTTCGAGCTCAAGGACGGAGGCGGCTGCATCGAGGCCGGCCGCGCTCTCCGACTCCGCCATTGAGAATTTCGTGTACTGGAGCTGGTCCCTGGCAGAGCGCAGAGCCGGCGACGTCGACGGGCAGCGGCGGGTGCTCGAGCGGTGGGTGCGTCGGCTCCCGCGGGGCGGCGGCGGCTTCGGCAAGCAAGGCTGGGATGATTACCTGGAGTTCGAAGTCGGCAACGGCGACGTGGATCGCGTGCGCGCCGTCGGCGAGGGGCTCCTCGCCGCCTTCCCCATGGACCCGACCGCCTACCTGCTCTACGTCAGGGCCCTGGCCGCTCTGTCACGGCACGTGGAAGCCTTCGCGGTGGCGGAGCGCGGCGTCAAGGAGCTCTCCGGCTGGTGTCGCGGGCACGATGAGCGCATCTGGAGGTTCATGGCCAAGTACATCAAAAGCCTCAAGACGAAGCAGAGCACCGCGTGGGACGACAGTAATTTCTGGTAGTAATGGTTTCATGAAATTTGTCTCCATGTTTTTTACTTTTGAGAAAAACATGACTGCTTCTGTATCTTGTAAGATACTACTTGAAGCTATTACAATAAAAGAACATTGACGAAAATGTATCATCGGCCTTTACCTCATCACGGCGTGAAATCCAAACCTGCAATACCCTTTCTTCCTCACCAGCTCATATCTCCACCATTCAAAAATGACGCAGTTCTGAACTTGCTGCTCGTTCCACCAAAGAATTTCGGCAGCGTATTCATAGCCCAAGAAAGAAAGCTTAATAGATTTCTGTACGGATGCACAAAGATAGAAATAGTGCAACATGAGTACACACCAAGAGTAATAGCTGCGTTTTCCTAGCCCAGAAGTTTCCTTACATGTAACCGTGCGCGTGACTCTGATCAGTCCTGATGGTATCTACGACTTACTACAAATACTACTAGTAGATGATATCGTAGTGCCCTGGCCTATACAGCAGCGTCACACAAGGAACCGAGGGCGAGGCATCTGGTGACTCGAAGATGTGGGTGTTTGGCTCTGCAATCTTTGAAATGTCAACGTTGACAATTCGGAGGGGCACTTGTAGTACATCGGTGAGGGCGACAACATGGACTTCAAATGCATCTTTGTGCATTGGGATGACTTCCTGTCGACACCACTGCAATTTGAAAACAGACGAGGGGTTTGTGAGTGAGGAATTCACATCATTTTTTACAAACAAACTAACCTGCTGGTATAAGTAACACGATGTGCAAAGTTTACTCTTACTGTGAAGTTGCAGCGCACAAAAATCATAACCAGCAGACACAGAGACAAATACCCAGACCTAGTACTACCCTTCAGGGTATGATGGATCAAGCTCAGGTATGACATGCCGGAACTTTTCAACCTCAGTGCATATCTGAATCGCTGTCACCAGTCGAAGATATGATATGACTAGATCATAAAAATAGCTGGAGTCAGAAAATTAAAGTAAGGTAGCAACATAACTAAGAGTGTGGTTGTCATTTCTCACTATTGGCAAACAGCTGATCATTTTGACTCTCCTGGAAAAGCCAGTCTTCATAGTCACTGCAAAGACATTTATAACATAAGTATGCAGCTTAGTCCTCTAAAAAAAGTATGCAGCATAGTTAATTGTTGTAATAATCTCAATGTGAACCCACCTTACTGATAGAGTTTGTTTTCGGTCCATACATTTCAGTATGAAGTTCACAAAAGCCTGCATGGATTAGAAAATTATGAATATATGACTTGATTGCAATTGGTGGTTCTGATATGTAGGATTAAACTAATTGGTTAATGGAAACTATGCTAAGTCTTACATCATGACCATGATAATATGAACCAGGCAAATCAAGTCTTTGGAACTTCTCCAACAGTGGTTCAAGTGTCCCAATCAAACGTAGTTCCTCCTCATGAGGTACTTTCACAAGCAGCTCCTATAGACCCAACGGAAAAAAAAATCAATGCAGATATGCACTGAGGCACAACAAACTTTAAGGTGGAGAACTGGAAAAAAATCAGCAACAAGAATGACTCAACAAGATATCAGCATACCAGATATGAATAAATGAACGATCTGTAGAAGCAACTCCCATCTCCAGCTACTTTCCGGTATTCAGAGTAATTAGCCAAAAGCTTCTGCAGAAGCCCAAAGAATGGGAGAGAACAAATAGCAAACAAGTGAGTAAACAAAACAAGTACAAGTTTAATGGTTCACAAGTCGTACTTACATTTGATTTATCTTTCATAGGGTCGTATGCAAACTCAGACTCTAGAGATGATAAAGGCTCCTGCACCAAGAAAATTTCAGTTAGTATATTACAGACACCAATGCAGTTTTCTCAAATTGCCATCTCTTAACATCCAGCATATGAGCATACTCAATAAGAAAATTAACCTTTTCATGAATTTTGGGGCCGCCATTCTGCGATGTCTGCAAAACCATAGAAAACTGAAGGTACAAAGAGGTTAACAAAGAACCAATGAGGGAAAGTTAATTGGGCTATGCATTATAAAAAGAAACCGTCACTCACATCATCACATGGCGCATCCTCATGTCTCCAAAAAGAATGTCCAAGAATCTGAAAAGGGCACTATAGTTGATAAGGGGTATGCATTTACGTGCGATCACATTTAAGCTCCACAAAACAACATAAGCGATAATTACTATCCTGCTTGGGATAAACAGGAATAAATCAAATCAAAATGACCATGGGATGGACTGCATGCCCACTGAATCCTTACTACATCAATCAAAACTCCATGGAGCAGTCACTAAGACACACCCTCTACTGTAATGCAGGCATTTTCAATAAAATGATATACACTGGCAATCCACACCAATTGCTCGATGTCTTTAATAACCAAATTTGGAGTATTGCACTGAAATCCAACAGGAATTGGTTGTCATTGACTAATGAAAAGGAAGTATACATTTATATTATTACAATCCGACATGTTCATTCCTTGGAACAAAAGGATGTACGGCGGTTAAATTGGTACCAAAATCCACACGATTTTACAGATAGATCATATATGTGGGCTTAGTGCTAACTAGTTGCTAAACAGAAGCTGCATGCCCAGTTGGTGCAGTACATTGCCACATTATGTTTTTAGGGTATTCCGCTATTGTAAAAATGCGATAAAAAGAAATGACGTATGACCATACAGCATTTAGCATTAGTACAATTGCTATAGTCTAAGATCTCGATCCGGACTATGTACACTCCGAAATAGAAGGAATGCATAGATAGTATCTCTAGGTTTGCCCAACCCAAGCAAAAAAAATCTGTTATTAAGCAATACATAGGGATGCTTTAGCAGTATACAGAGCTTCAATTTGTTTCCGAATTCCACCTTATATCCCTAAAAGAGACAATCATATAGGACTTTAACAGCACCAAGATTTTACAGGCCTCAAAGGTGAAGCACATATGACTGATCTTGTAAATGAACAAGCACCATTGACATCCCAAACAAACTTAGCAAGAAATGAGGGAAACCATAAAGAGTAGCACAACTTATAATATCTGGTCTCGAGTCACACTTCGCGTTGGTATCAAAGAAATTGTGAATTAGAACATTCTAAACATGGGCATTACATATATTACCAAATTCTTAAAAGAAATCCCAAATCAGGATATCTGGCAGTTAAATTTGGTAATATATTCCACCCGATTTTACAGATATATCATAGCTATGGGCTTACTGCTAACTAGTTTCCAAAAAGAAGCTGCATACGCAGCTGGTGTGGTGCAAATAACTAAGTTCTGTGCAACTAATGAAAGAAACGAGTAACTAGTTTGGCTTCCAGAATTTTGTATGCAATTAGTAGTATACTGGAAACTATTTTAGATTGTCTACATACAAGATTTATGACATGCATACAGCCTTATATGAGCAATTTATTGATGTTTCTCATGGCATTTTCAGTTCAGGCTAGATCAAGAAAACTTTAGTTGCAAACTTTGCCTCTAGATGTTATTCTCCATACAGAGTCAACTAATTACAATTGGCTAGTACATTTAATTTTCTATGCTACCTAGCGCTTACCTACAATTCTTATCTCTATTATCCTTTGGACAAACTTTGAGTTGGGATAGGTACTGCACTGGTTTTACTTCAGTAAGTCATTAAAAGTTAAAAGCAGTCGTAAATACATGCGGGTTTTTATTTCATTTTAAAGAAGAGTTGTGAACAGTTTGCAAGATGGCTACTTTTAATTTCAGTTAGGACTGTAGTCACTGTTCATGTTTGTAGGAGATCCAGCACACTTTACATGAACATTGACTCGGTAAAAAAAAAACTTGAGATTTTTTTTTGCTAATTAAGCTATGAGCATAAGGTTACGAATATGAACATTGTTTGTTTTTTGTAGAAGTGCACAAAACAAGAAGAATCTGTTGCATAACTGAGCCACAAACAAAAGATTAGGAATTGGTGGAAAGAATCATATTATGTTCGACAGTATTCCGCTATTGTAAAATCGTTGGACAACAAATGTTTACCATCTAAATTAGCAAGATTTGTGGGAAAAAAGTCTCAACTAGCAAGCTAAGGAATGTTCAGAGGTACAGACTATTCATGCTATTGCCAATCGTTATCTATGCCATAATTCTATTTTTATACAGACAGAAGATATTACACAACGATCAAATTCATACAAGGCCAAGAACTTTGAAGACCATAAAAAGAAATGACCTATGACCATATAGCATTTAGCATTACTACAATTGCTACAGTCTAAGATCTTGGCCCAGGCTATGTACACTCCAAAATAGAAGGAATGGATATACAGAATCCCTAGGTTTGCTCAAACCAAGCGAAAATTTCCATTATTAAGCAGTACATAGGGATGCGAAGCAATATAAAACTTCAATTTGTTTTCCAATTCCACCTTATATCCCTGAAAGAGACAATAATATACGACTTCAATAGCACCAAGATTTTTACAGGCCTCAAAGGTAAAGCACATGTGACTGATCTTGTAAATGAACGGGTACCATTGACATCCCAAATGAACTTGGCAAGAAATGTGGAGAACCATCACGAATATCATAACTTATAATTTCTGGTCTCGTGTCACATTACGTTTTGGTATCAAAGATATGGTGAACTAGAACTAGTCACTGTTCATATTAGTGGTCATGATTGTAGGAGATCTAAAACATAAACATTGGTTTTTGTAAAAGTGCACCAAACAAGAAGAATATGTTGCATAACTGAGCAACAAACGTAAGATATAACAAATGACTTGGTGGAAGGAATCATATTGTGTTTTTAGGGTACTCTGCTACTGTAAAAAATGTTGGACATCAAATGTCTACCATCTATATTAGCACGATTTGCGGGAAAATAAAATCTCAAGTAGCACGATTTTAGGGTACTCTCCTTTTGTTTGACCAGTACACTACATTTTGTCCTTTCTTGAATTTGTCAGCGTAAGCCTGAGCTATAAAAGAAGTTTCCCGACGTTCGGTGTTTCTATCCGAACACCCAAACACAAACAACGGAAGTACGCACTGACCCAAGATGGCAAGCTCTCGTAAACTTACAGCTCTCGCGCTAGTGCTGCTCTGCGGAGCCACCATCATGGCGGCGGCAGTAGACGTCGAATCCTACAGCTTCCCCGCCTTCAACGTCAATACGACCGACAACCTCGTGGTGGCCACCAACATGACCGTCGCCACGCCGGCGTCGCTCCTCTTCCAGCCCGAGCGGCCCTTCCCTGAGGTTAACGTGTCCGAGGGCTTCCTGCTGCTGCCCGACATGATCGACCTCTGGCGCGCCGGCGCACGCGACGGCGGGCCGCCGGCACGCGAGGCGTCCTTCAACACGAGCTTCATCGTGGAGAGCTCCGCCTCCCCCGTCTCCTTCGTCATCCTCCTCGACAGGTTCCCGACGTTCAACAACCCGGTGGGCCTCCGCGGCGCCAACGACTCGGCCGCCGGCGCCGCCGTGCCGAACGCCACGGCGGACGGCCTCGCCGTGGTCGAGGTCGGCACCGTGAAGTCGTACGCGCCTGAGTCCCCGGACGTCGGCCTCAACGTCACCGTCACGCCCAACGGCACCGCGGCGGCCGCCGTGTGGATCGAGTACGACGCCGTCGCGCACCTCCTGCACGTGTACGTCGGTGCCGCCGGCGGGGAGCCGAGGCCGTCGAGAGCCCTGCTCGACACGCCGCTCTCTCTCGCCGGGCAAGGCATCGCGCAGACCTCCCCCTTCGGTGTCTTCGTCGGCCAAGGAACCACGGAGACCGCGCTCGTCGGTCTCTTCGCCGGCAAGGTCCGCGATATCTTCGTCGGCGTCCGTGACTGGGACCTGACGGTGGACCGGCTCGATGGCAAGAAGAAGAAGCGAACGTCATGGTGGGTGATACTGATCGCGGTGCTCGGATCCGTGGCCGCCGCGACCGCCATTGTCTCCTTGGTGGCGTGGTGCTTCGTGTCGAGGCGTCGGGCGCGCAACATGGAACCCAAGCTCTAGTTTACTAGAGTTGGAGGTGCGCCTTGGCGCAACATCCCGTAGATCTTATACCAATGTTTATTTTATATAATAGCAAATTTTACTGCTAATATGATAATAATATGTTATTTAGGTTCTACTAAACTATGTCTTTGCTAAAGTTTCATTTGCCTAAGCAAATTTTTCTGCAAAATTTTCTACTAATAAGATATACAATACTAGCTTGAAGACTTGCACATATGCCTGGTCGCTGGAGTTGCTTGTGATTGGATATTCAGATCAAAGTTTTAAGAGGTAAATACACTAGTAGTACCACACCTTGTTTCGGATGTGCAAATTAGTACCACATATTGCTAAACGTGCAACCGGGGTACCTAATCTTGCTGAACGGTGACAGTTTAGTCAAATTAGTCGGAAGTCTGCCACGTGGGCGCTTAGCTGGAGGGTAGTTTAGCATTTTAGCCCACGGCGGACGAAATAATATAACGAGCGGGTCCTTCCGCCGGGATGGAAAGACACAGCGGATGGAAAGGCATCGGCTGTTATTTGGGTATCGCGTTCTTTTCGGTTTCTTAGGCAGAGCTTTCGAAGCAGAGGGAGAAGGCGACGGTGACCTTGAACGTGTCGTCGCTTCCGTCGAGGATCCACCGGAGATGCGCCACCGGCAGTTCAAGGAAGACCCGCCGGAGTATGGTAGGCAATTTTTCCCGCTCCCAACCTTCTTCCTCTGTTCATCACCGTGGGGTTTGGTAGGGGTTAAGGTGGGCGTTTGATCAGGGAGAATTCAGGTGATTTTACTGGTGATTAATGATGGGAACCTGCATATGTAGTACTGGTACATGGTTTACACGTATAAAAGGTCTGGATTACTGTGCGTGTAATTCATCTTGTAGTCCAAGTCATCTCCTGATCTCCGCTGCTGCAAAAATTGAACTTGCGTTTCCTAACTCCTATTGTACTTACTTACTGAAAAAAAATGGCTGATGGCTAGAAGCATACCAAGACGGCCGGGACCAATCAAAACAGATCCTGCATACGAGCGAGGAGAGAACACAGGGTATGAATTGTCACCTCAGGACGGCCGGCCGACGACTCCTCCACAGACGGGAAGCATGGCGGCGGCGACCGATGCAGCACGCCGGCCTCCTCGCCTCGCTCTCGCGTCGCCAAAGTCCAAAGTCACAAGTCACGCGAAGCCGACACGCGGCTATGAGACCACCCGCTTATACTTATAAGGGAAGCACTCAGCTTTTGGAACCCTTGAATCTCGAGGGAGAGGGAAAAGCTAGGCGGGAGGAAGGGAAATTTTCGGTTTAGTCGCTCAAGCCTCTCTAATCTATGTGCTGATGGAGTATACGGATGGCTGAGATGTAGTGTGCCACGGATTGCTGACATGGAGGCTCAGTTAATTATGCATGCCACGGATCCGTGTGTTTATGGAGCCTCAATCTGATTAATTAATTGCTGGGCTGTTCGGTTTCCTCACGAGTAATTATGAATGATGTATGCTGGGTAGAATTATATAATACTCTATTCGGGATCTAGGGAGGGCTCACACGGCACCATATCTCTACCTGTATAATTGTTGCTCGGTTCTTGCTATTAGATGTGAATTATTTATGCTACAGCCAGACTTTGCTTGTATTTTCCAAAACAACAAGTTATACTCCTTTGTGTTCTTTTCTTCTTCTTCTTCTTCTTTTCAGATCAAGTTCTTGATCCCTAGCAGTAGCTACTTGATCTCTAATTATTGGGACTGCTTGAATCTCAAGGGAGGGGAAACTGTTGATGGAGTGGAGGCTCAGTTAATTGCTTTTTTCTTTTTTATGATGGGCTGTTTTTCCTCCCCAGAAACTAAATGTGTTCGAGCTTCTACACATTGTTGGTTGATTTCTTATTCATATTGTCATATGGCTACGAACTATGCCAAAAAAAGACTAATAGCTACAGATTTTGCTAATCAACGGCATCAGTTTTTGATGGCCAGTTTTACATTCTGTGAGGTTCCACAACGCTCGCTCGGGTGCTTTCAGGAGTAATCCATGTATGGTAATGTAACTGTATTTGGAGTCGTGCATGTACATCAATTTCACAATATTATCTCTTCATCGAACCATTTACACGAGAAGAGAGTAGCATGCCTTACGTTCTCTTTTTTGCTTCTCACTCCACCAAGATTTTGTTTGGGGGACGCGACTGGGGAGCGACGTCCCCCAAACGCGGCACGAACGAAACACGTCCCCCAAACGATCAATCCGGCGCGGTTTGGGGGACGGTTTGGGGGACGCGACTGGAGATGCTCTTAGATGCTAGTAGTTACATTGTTCACTATAGTTTGCATGAAATAGAATCAGCCTCTAAGGCTAGTCATAGTGGGGAGTAACTTAAACTAGTAACATGACATATGTTACTAGTCTAAGTTACTACTACCTTCATAGTGGGTAATAATTTATATGTGGTGTCATGCATTGTGTCATTTACTATGGTGTAGACTCAACTTGTCTTGGGGTGTGTGATGTTATGGTAACATAGCTAGTTACCACCTCACTCTCTTTCTTCATTCATTGTCATGCCATGTCACCAAAATGTTTTGAGTTGTGTGATGTTACTAGCTAAGTTACTCCCACTATGAGCAGTCTAAAGAAATCTGAGAACGACCTTTTGCTGGAGAAATGTACTTGGTTATTAGGG
>NC_061508.1:261450560-261554012 GCF_022539505.1 Lolium rigidum
ATATTTAGTGCCCATACCTCTCCTTAGATCTGAGGGATCTGAGGGATGCCTATGTCACCGACCGGTAACCGGAATTCCTAGACCCGTCTGGTAAATGAGCTATCGTGCACAAAAAATGGTTCATTTGAATTTCGTTTGAATTTAGGTTGAATGCTTAGTCCAACCTAAATCATACGTATTTTCCGTCAGCTATAGCCCCATGTTACATCTCATTTGTCTGAAACAATCTCTTCATCCTCCTACAAACGCTATTCAAAATGTTCAGACATTTTAAGTTTAAAATACAAATTTTATTTCAGAATTTTGTCCGGTATTTAACTGGTTATTTCTAGTATCCGTGGTCACCTAAATCCCGGCCCACTCCGAGATTATTCTTCTTACCGGTTCCCAAAACCTTGCATGCAACATAACTTTTATGTGATCGACCTCAATACAAACTTGCAGACAAGAGCCTAGAGCAATTTGAGAACCACCTTTTGCTAGAGAAATGGAGTCTCTAGAGTTCTTGGTAACCTGAGACTCGTTAATGTATTTAATTTTTTTATTCAGATGTTGTGTGTTGAGGAGGCTTATGGGTTAAAGAGGAGGATCTCGTGATGATCAGAAACAAATACTACCATCGGACGGTGACCACGTCCTTGCAACGAGAAAGCCGAACCTGTGATCCGAATACGGTTCCTGCAGGGTTACGACGTGCAAATCTTTCCCCGGAGTCGCTGTTGCATCCGAGTCCAATCTGATACGGAATTCGACGCACCATCGTCCTCAATAAGTACCCACGCGACGGCGTACAACGCATCGCACAACTCAAAGATCGACAACCGGCCGTAACCTGGTAACCAAGGTGGCAAGGTACGACGATGGCAGAGGAGACAGCAGCTGCCGCCGCCAAGCGAGCAGAATTCGAGGCCGGCACGGCCGCCGACCCCGGGAACGCCAAGCTGTGGGCCCGCTTCGTGACGTTCGAGCTCAAGGACGGAGGCGGCGGCATCGACGCCGGCCGCGCCGTCTGCGAGCGAGCACTCGCCGCGCTCTCCGACTCCGCCATTGAGAATTTCGTGTACTGGAGCTGGTCCCTGGCAGAGCGCAGAGCCGGCGACGTCGACGGGCAGCGGCGGGTGCTCGAGCGGTGGGTGCGCCGGCTCCCGCGGGGCGGCGGCGGCTTCGGCAAGCAAGGCTGGGATGAGTACCTGGCGTTCGAGGTGCGCGACGGCGGGGTGGAGCGCGTGCGCGCCGTCGGCGAGGGGCTCCTCGCCGCCTTCCCCATGGACCCGACCGCGTACCTGCCCTGGCCGCTCTGTCACGGCACGTGGAAGCCTTCGCGGTGGCGGAGCGCGGCGTCAAGGAGCTCTCCGGCTGGTGTCGCGGGCACGATGAGCGCATCTGGAGGTTCATGGCCAAGTACATCAAAAGCCTCAAGACGAAGCAGAGCACCGCGTGGGACGACAGTAATTTCTGGTAGTAATGGTTTCATGAAATTTGTCACCATGTTTTTTACTTTTGAGAAAAACATGACTGCTTCTGTATCTTGTAAGATACTAGTAGAAGCTATTTTACAGTAAAAGAACATTGACGAAAATGTATCACCGGCCTTTACCTCTCACAGCGTGAAATCCAAACCTGCAATACTCTTTCTACCTCACCAGCTCATATCTCCACCATTCAAAAATGACGCAGTTCTGAACTTGCTGCTCGTTCCACCAAAGAATTTCGGCAGCGTATTCATAGCCCAAGAAAGAAAGCTTAATAGATTTCTGTACGGATGCACAAAGATAGAAATAGTGCAACATGAGTACACACCAAGAGTAATAGCTGCGTTTTCCTAGCCCAGAAGTTTCCTTACATGTAACCGTGCGCGTGACTCTGATCAGGCCTGATGGTATCTACGACTTACTACAAATACTACTAGTAGATGATATCGTAGTGCCCTGGCCTATACAGCAGCGTCACACAAGGAACCGAGGGCGAAGCATCTGGTGACTCGTAGATGTGGGTGTTTGGCTCTGCAATCTTTGAAATGTCAACGTTGACAATTCGGAGGGGCACTTGTAGTACATCGGTGAGGGCGACAACATGGACTTCAAATGCATCTTTGTGCATTGGGATGACTTCCTGTCGACACCACTGCAATTTGAAAACAGACGAGGGGTTTGTGAGTGAGGAATTCACATCATTTTTTACAAACAAACTCACCTGCTGGTATAAGTAACACGATGTGCAAAGTTTACTCTTACTGTGAAGTTGCAGCGCACAAAAATCATAACCAGCAGACAGAGACAAATACCCAGACCTAGTACTACACTTTTGACCACACAGAAAGTAAACACTCACCCCTTCAGGGTATGATGGATCAAGCTCAGGTATGGCATGCCGGAACTTTTCAACCTCAGTGCATATCTGAATCGCTGTCACCAGTCGAAGATATGATATGACTAGATCATAAAAATAGCTGGAGTCAGAAAATTAAAGTAAGGTAGCAACATAACTAAGAGTGTGGTTGTGATTTCTCACTATTGGCAAACAGCTGATCATTTTGACTCTCCTGGAAAAGCCAGTCTTCATAGTCACTGCAAAGACATTTATAACATAAGTATGCAGCTTAGTCCTCTAAAAAAGTATGCAGCATAGTTAATTGTTGTAATAATCTCAATGTGAACCCACCTTACTGATAGAGTTTGTTTTCGGTCCATACATTTCAGTATGAAGTTCACAAAAGCCTGCATAGATTAGAAAATTATGAATATATGACTTGATTGCAATTGGTGGTTCTGATATGTAGGATTAAACAAATTGGTTAATGGAAACTATGCTAAGTCTTACATCATGACCATGATAATATGAACCAGGCAAATCAAGTCTTTGGAACTTCTCCAACAGTGGTTCAAGTGTCCCAATCAAACGTAGTTCCTCCTCATGAGGTACTTTCACAAGCAGCTCCTATAGACCCAACGGAAAAAAAAAATCAATGCAGATATGCACTGAGGCACCACAAACTTTAAGGTGGAGAACTGGAAAAAAATCAGCAACAAGAATGACTCAACAAGATATCAGCATACCAGATATGAATAAATGAACGATCTGTAGAAGCAACTCCCATCTCCAGCTACTTTCCGGTATTCAGAGTAATTAGCCAAAAGCTTCTGCAGAAGCCCAAAGAATAGGAGAGAACAAATAGCAAACAAGTGAGTAAACAAAACAAGTACAAGTTTAATGGTTCACAAGTCGTACTTACATTTGATTTATCTTTCATAGGGTCGTATGCAAACTCAGACTCTAGAGATGATAAAGGCTCCTGCGCCAAGAAAATTTCAGTTAGTATATTACAGACACCAATGCAGTTTTCTCAAATTGCCATCTCTTAACATCCAACATATGAGCATACTCAATAAGAAAATTAACCTTTTCATGAATTTTGGGGCCGCCATTCTGCGATGTCTGCAAAACCATAGAAAACTGAAGGTACAAAGAGGTTAACAAAGAACCAATGAGGAAAAGTTAATTGGACTATGCATTATAAAAAGAAACCGTCACTCACATCATCACATGGCGCATCCTCATGTCTCCAAAAAGAATGTCCAAGAATCTGAAAAGGGCACTATAGTTGATAAGGGGTATGCATTTACGTGCGATCACATTTAAGCTCCACAAAACAACATAAGCGATAATTACTATCCTGCTTGGGATAAACAGGAATAAATCAAATCAAAATGACCATGGGATGGACTGCATGCCCACTGAATCCTTACTACATCAATCAAAACTCCAGGGAGCAGTCACTAAGACACACCCTCTACTGTAATGCAGGCATTTTCAATGAAATGATATACACTGGCAATCCACACCAATTGCTCGATGTCTTTAATAACCAAATTTGGAGTATTGCACTGAAATCCAACAGGAATTGGTTGTCATTGACTAATGAAAAGGAAGTATACATTTATATTATTACAATCCGACATGTTCATTCCTTGGAACAAAAGGATGTCTGGCAGTTAAATTGGTACCAAAATCCACACGATTTTACAGATACATCATATATGTGGGCTTAGTGCTAACTAGTTGCTAAACAGAAGCTGCATACCCAGTTGGTGCAGCACATTGCCACATTATGTTTTTAGGGTATTCCGCTATTGTAAAAATGCGATAAAAAGAAATGACGTATGACCATACAGCATTTAGCATTAGTACAATTGCTACAGTCTAAGATCTCGATCCGGACTATGTACACTCCGAAATAGAAGGAATGCATAGATAGTATCTCTAGGTTTGCCCAACCCAAGCAAAAAAAAACTGTTATTAAGCAATACATAGGGATGCTTTAGCAGTATACAGAGCTTCAATTTGTTTCCGAATTCCACCTTATATCCCTAAAAGAGACAATCATATAGGACTTTAACAGCACCAAGATTTTACAGGCCTCAAAGGTGAAGCACATATGACTGATCTGTAAATGAACAAGCACCATTGACATCCCAAACAAACTTAGCAAGAAATGAGGGAAACCATAAAGAGTAGCACAACTTATAATATCTGGTCTCGAGTCACACTTCGCGTTGGTATCAAAGAAATTGTGAATTAGAACATTCTAAACATGGGCATTACATATATTACCAAATTCTTAAAAGAAATCCCAAATCAGGATATCTGGCAGTTAAATTTGGTAATATATTCCACCCGATTTTACAGATATATCATAGCTATGGGCTTACTGCTAACTAGTTTCCAAAAGAAGCTGCATACGCAGCTTGTGTGGTGCAAATAACTAAGTTCTGTGCAACTAATGAAAGAAACGAGTAACTAGTTTGGCTTCCAGAATTTTGCATATGCAATTAGTAGTATACTGGAAACTATTTTAGATTGTCTACATACAAGATTTATGACATGCATACAGCCTTATATGAGCAATTTATTGATGTTTCTCATGGCATTTTCAGTTCAGGCTAGATCAAGAAAACTTTAGTTGCAAACTTTGCCTCTAGATGTTATTCTCCATACAGAGTCAATTAATTACAATTGGCTAGTACATTTAATTTTCTATGCTACCTAGCGCTTACCTACAATTCTTATCTCTATCATCCTTTGGACAAACTTTGAGTTGGGATAGGTACTGCACTGGTTTTACTTCAGTAAGTCATTAAAAGCAGTCGTAAATACATGCGGGTTTTTATTTCATTTTAAAGAAGAGTTGTGAACAGTTTGCAAGATGGCTACTTTTAATTTCAGTTAGGACTGTAGTCACTGTTCATGTTTGTAGGAGATCCAGCACACTTTACATGAACATTGACTCGGTAAAAAAAACTTGAGATTTTTTTTTTGCTAATTAAGCTATGAGCATAAGGTTACGAATATGAACATTGTTTGTTTTTTGTAGAAGTGCACAAAACAAGAAGAATCTGTTGCATAACTGAGCCACAAACAAAAGATTAGGAATTGGTGGAAAGAATCATATTATGTTCTGACAGTATTCCGCTATTGTAAAATCGTTGGACAACAAATGTTTACCATCTAAATTAGCAAGATTTGTGGGAAAAAAGTCTCAACTAGCAAGCTAAGGAATGTTCAGAGGTACAGACTATTCATGCTATTGCCAATCGTTATCTATGCCATAATTCTATTTTTATACAGACAGAAGATATTACACAACGATCAAATTCATACAAGGCCAAGAACTTTGAAGACCATAAAAAGAAATGACCTATGACCATATAGCATTTAGCATTACTACAATTGCTACAGTCTAAGATCTTGGCCCAGGCTATGTACACTCCAAAATAGAAGGAATGGATATATAGAATCCCTAGGTTTGCTCAAACCAAGCGAAAATTTCCGTTATTAAGCAGTACATAGGGATGCAGAAGCAATATAAAACTTCAATTTGTTTTCCAATTCCACCTTATATCCCTGAAAGAGACAATAATATACGACTTCAATAGCACCAAGATTTTTACAGGCCTCAAAGGTAAAGCACATGTGACTGATCTTGTAAATGAACGGGTACCATTGACATCCCAAATGGACTTAGCAAGAAATGTGGAGAACCATCACGAATATCATAACTTATAATTTCTGGTCTCGTGTCACATTACGTTTTGGTATCAAAGAGATGGTGAACTAGAACTAGTCACTGTTCATATTAGTGGTCATGATTGTAGGAGATCTAAAACATAAACATTGGTTTTTGTAAAAGTGCAACAAACAAGAAGAATATGTTGCATAACTGAGCAACAAACATAAGATTTAACAAATGACTTGGTGGAAAGAATCATATTGTGTTTTTAGGGTACTCTGTAAAAAATGTTGGACAGCAAATGTCTACCATCTATATTAGCACGATTTGCGGGAAAATAAAATCTCAAGTAGCAAGCTAAGGAACGTTCAGATGTACAGACAATTCATGTTATTGCCGATCATTATCTATGCCATGATTCAATTTTTATACAGAAAGCTAACACACAACGATAAAATTCATACAAGGCCAAAAGATAAATATGAACTGTGAAGACATAAAAAAGAAATGACATCTGACCATATAGCATTTAGCATTAGTACAAATGCTACAGTCTAAGATCTCGACTCAGGCAATGTAGAAGGAACACATAGATCGTATCCCTAGATTTGCCCAAAACCAAACGAAAATTTCAGTTATCACGCAATACATAGGGATGCTTTAGCATTATACAGAACTTCAGTTTGTTTTCGAATTCTACCTTATATCCCTAAAAGAGACAATCATATAGGACTTTAACAGCACTAAGATTTACAGGCCTCAAAGGTAAAGCACATATGACTGATCTTGTAAATGAACAAGCACCATTGACATCCCAAATGAACTTAGCAGGAAATGTGGGGGAAGCATCACCAATATCATAACTTGTAAGATTCCAAATTGCAAGATTCAATATTTCATGTCTGAGGGATACTATTCAGAGAGAAGATATAAACCAAGAACGAACTAAGTTGAGCAGTATTACTGGAAACTTGTAACCATTGCAAGATTCGATATCTGAGACCACAGAACTTTTTTGGGGTGTGCTGTTAAAAGTGAAATTTTCCATCCAATCGCAAGTCCTGACCAAAGATCCAAACCATACCATTTAGAGAATCGATCTTTCATAAGAAATCATCAAACTAGTCACAGGGACAATCCCAAATCATGAAGTTAGGGTTTTCTTGCAATAGTACCTCGTGATGCGTCTCCTCGTAGGAAGGTGGAGGTGGGTCGGCGAAGAAGGTCCGGTAGTCGTAGGCGTCGGGAGAGCTCAGCGATGTTGAGGCGCCGCCGCATGTACGGTCGCTGAAGCGGCCCCAGGTGTCGCAGTCGTCGGAGTCGGAGTCGGAGTCCGAGCCCCCCGTTGGGCTGCTCAAACGCCGCGGGCCTAAGAGGAAGGGGGCGGCGGTCTTGTCCGTGATCTTGGATTCTTGGTCTTCGGCAGGTCCCCAGGCGGAGGACGAGGTGGCGCCAATGGTCGGACCGCCATTCGTGTCCTCGTTGACGAAGATCGACCTCCCCGGCTGACCGGAGTGGTGCGCGCGGGGAGGAGAGGCGGGTGGGGAGTAGACTTCGGGCTCTTGGGGCGTGATGGAGGAGTTGGCCCCTCCGCCGCCGCAAGTGGGGTCGTCGGCGTGAGGAGAAGGGCGGCGGCCCTCCATTTTGGCGGTTGGGAGAGGCTGGAAGGGGGAAGGTGGCGCTCAGCCTTTTCGCTAAGAAAGAGGAAGGTGGAGGAGGATGTGGATTCTGACTGCTCTGTTTCCGCGGACCCTTCCTGGGCATTTCTCGGGCCGGGCCGGGCTTCGGGCTGGCCCGAAAAAAGCCCGACGGGAAATCCTTGGCCCGAGCCCGGCCCGGCCCGACCAACTTTCAGCAAATTTCGGCCCGAGCCCGGCCCGCGGCCCGAAAAGCCCGGTTTTTCGGGCTGGCCCGACGGCCCGGCCCGATCTAGTGGTAATTTGCTTTTTCGGTGGCCGAGCCGGCCCGATTTAGTTACGGGCTGAAGAATGTTGGCCCAAGCCCGGCCCGATAGAGAGAAAAAGCCCGGCCCGGCCCGGGATTTTCGGGCCGGGTCGGGTCGGGCCGTTCGGGCCGGGCTTCCCATGCCCAGGTATGCCGCGGACGACGGCCCAGCTATTGGCCACGCCCTCTCTCTCTGGTTGATTTTCCAAAATCTTTTCTATCAACAAAAAGTTGTTCAGGAAATTCTCCAGAACTACCCATTAGAGAATTTCCAGTCACGTCCCCCAAGCGTCCCCAAATCGCATCAGATTAAGCGTTTGGGGGACGTGTTTTGTTCGTGCTGCGTTTGAGGGACGTCGCTCCCCAGCCGCGTCCCCCAAACGCCGCCCCCAAACATTAAATTTTTTTTTTAGCTTTTTTAACACACAATCATTTATCAAATATAACATAGGAATAAATATGTTTGCGGAGATAGTTTTCAAATTAAAATACAATAAACAATAAAAACAACTAAACACATGTAATAAATAGGGCTAGATCAAGGTGCCGCGGCATTTCCTTTGATCCTCCACAAATGCTCAACGAGATCAGCTCGAAGTTGATCATGAACATTGTTGTCACGGATCTCTGCGTGCATGGTCAGGAAATCAGCAAAATCTGCAGGCAACTCATGATCAACCTTCGCAAGAGGGCCCTGACACTCATAGGGACAACATGTGTCCTGACATGATTCTTGCGGTCATCCTCGATGATCATGTTGTGCATGATCACACAAGCCTGTATCACCTCCCACATTTGGTCGTGAGACCAGCTTAGAGCAAGGTACCGGACAATGGCAAATTGTGCTTGAAGCACACCAAATGCCCGCTCGATATCCTTCCTGCAAGCACACCATGGTTTTCTCCATGGTGGATGTGGTATTTGATTCCTCTGGAAGGATCATGTCTCTTGAAGTAGTTGTTGACTCCCCAGTCCTCGAGTTGCACTGTAGATCTTCATTTAATGCCTTTAGATCTAAGCAGGGGATTTAAAGAGGGATGAGTATGAGCGTACTCAACAAGTTCATTATATAAAAGAGGTGTTTAATGCTGAAAGGAAGACATGTCGCCTAGAGGGGGTGAATAAGCGTTTTAAAAACTCTTATGGATTTGGCTTGTAAGAATGCGGAATTAAACTACGTTTATTTTACAAGCACAAAACCTAAATATGCTAGACTCAACTAAGTGCAACAACAATAACTTAGAGCTAAGCAAGATAGGCACAATATATATGAACAAGTGATGGCAAGATATATGTACTTCAAGCACAATGGCTATCACAAGAAAAGTAAGCTCGGGTATATAAATAGCCGAGGCACGCGGAGACGAAGATGTATTCCCGTGTTCTCTTCCTTTGCAAGAAGGTACGTCACGTTTGGAGAGGTGGAGATCCCACGAAGGATTTCCCAACGCCGCAGCCATCTCATCTGAGAGACTCTTGATCTCATCCAGGTAAGCCTGACCTGACTTGTCATCCTTGCGACATTGGTTCAGCTTGGTGCGAAGGTGCACCACGCGCGACTGAGATTGGGCAGAGAACATCTCCACCACGGCTTTCCAAACTTCGCGGACGTCGAGAGACCCACCATCTGCGTGAGCACCTCCTTTGCCATGTTTCGACCAAGAACCCTAGTACGATCCGGTCTCGCGCGATCCACCGCGCATGCTCGGGGTTGGGAACAGTCACCTCAGCCCCATCCTTGTCCGTAGTCTTCACGGTCTTCGCCGGTTCCTGCGCAGATCCATCGAGGAAGCCAAACAGTTGAGCTCCACGAATTTCTGGAAGAACTTGAGTCTGCCAGAGCAGGAAATTGTCTCGGGTAAGCTTTTCCGAGATCGTGATGTTGAGGGCTGCTGCACCACTCGCCGAAGTTGAGGACGACGCTGAGAACGACATGATGCGATCGGCGGCGGTGGCGGCAGACTTGCGATCGACGGCGGCGGCGGCAGACTTTCGACTAGATGTGTTTAGGAAGAGTTAGCTCGATACCATATCAAAACTATTATGGGCAGCGTAACCCTAGACAAGGGCCGCGATCTTCTTTATATAGCAACAGGACATACAACGTATGTTACAGGGACTCTGTCTACCAACAGAGATATACACGGCATACACAGGAGATATAATTACATTGTTTAACACACGTAACATGTACAATCCACTCTGTATTGTAAGGGCTGGAATTTAAGAAGAGAGGAGGCGGCCGGGGATCTGTTTCTGCCCACGGTCCAACAGGCACTCCCGTCAACGCGCGAAGACCAAGTGCAGCAACCCCCCATGCATCGATGCCATCGTCGCGCATCTAAGTTTTCTTTTCCATATCAGCTTTGCATCAGCATTTTCGTACACTATCCGTTGAGAAACAAACAGTCGCGCTCGCCGCTCGCTCTGCTACAACCAAATGAATCCCTCGCTTCTAAATAATGATATTGATCTCACCGTCCCTCCTCCTTTATTTTGCCTCTTTAATTTCTCACTCCAAAAACACGCGCGCCAATCCTTCGCACGCTCGCTGGCTGGGAATTCACGACGATTTAGGCACAGGGGAGTTGGGGAAGGCGGTCGGCGACGGCCGGCTTGTCCGACGGTGACAGACACAGCGCGCGTCGGTCGAGATGGAGACGGAGGTGTAGGTGTGAGTGGGACGGGAGTTGAGTGGGCCTTGAAGAAATCGGCATCAAAGACCCGTCGTTGTACCATTGTTGTAGTGTTTCTTGCGTTTCCTAACTCCTACTGTACTTACTTACTGAAAAACTTGGCTGATGGCTAGAATCATACCAAGACGGCCGGGACCAATCAAAACAGATCCTGCGTACGAGCGAGGAGAGAACACAGCATGGTATGAATTGTCACCTCATGACGGCCGGCCGACGACTCCTCCACAGACGGGAAGCATGGCGGCGGCGACCGATGCAGCACGCCGGCCTCCTCGCCTCGCTCTCGCGTCGCCAAAGTCCAAAGTCACAAGTCACGCGAAGCCGACGCGCGGCTATGACACCAGCCGCTTATACTTATAAGGGAAGCACTCAGCTTTTGGAACCCTTGAATCTCGAGGGAGAGGAAAAAGCTAGGCGGGAGGAAGGGAAATTTTCGGTTTAGTCGCTCAAGCCTCTCTAATCTATGTGCTGATGGAGTATACGGATGGCTGAGATGTAGTGTGCCACGGATTGCTGACATGGAGGCTCAGTTAATTATGCATGCCACGGATCTGTGTGTTTATGGAGCCTCAATCTGATTAATTAATTGCCCGGGCTGTTCGGTTTCCTCACGAGTAATTATGAATGATGTATGCTGGGTAGAATTATATAATACTCCATTCGGGATCTAGGGAGGGCTCACACGGCACCATATCTCTACCTGTATAATTGCTGCTCGGTTCTTGCTATTAGATGTGAATTATTTATGCTACAGCCAGACTTTGCTTGTATTTTCCAAAACAACAAGTTATACTCCTTTGTGTTCTTTTCTTCTTCTTCTTCTTTTCAGGTCAAGTTCTTGATCCCTAGCAGTAGCTACTTGATCTCTAATTATTGGGACTGCTTGAATCTCAAGGGAGGGGAAACTGTTGATGGAGTGGAGGCTCAGTTAATTGCTTTTTTTATTTATGATGGGCTGTTTTTCCTCCCCGAAACTAAATGTGTTCGAGCTTCTACACATTGTTGGTTGATTTCTTATTCATATTGTCATATGGCTACGAACTATGCCAAAAAAAGACTAATAGCTACAGATTTTGCTAATCAACGGCATCAGTTTTTGATGGCCAATTTTACATTCTGTGAGGTTCCACAACGCTCGCTCGGGTGCTTTCAGGAGTAATCCATGTATGGTAATGTAACTGTATTTGGAGTCGTGCATGTACATCAATTCAACAATATTGTCTCTTCATCGAACCATTTACACGAGAAGAGAGTAGCATGCCTTACATTCTCTTTTTTGCTTCTCACTCCACCAAGATTTTCTTACCCATGGCTAACACAGCGTACAAGATCAAGATCTGAATGTTATGCCAGGAACGAGTTTGCATATAACCATTGCTGGCAGCGCCAGCTAGCTAGCAATAGCATGCGCATCGGCTACAAGAAAATGCAGTGCGACAGACAGAAGTTAGTGATACACTTAATGGTTAAGAACAACTTAAAGAAGAAAAATTTTCGGTGAAGATACCATCTCTCGCATGGTTGGGTTTCAAAGGTAACAAACTAGCAAAATTTAAAACTTCCTTTGTGAAAGCAAGCTAGTACTAACCAAACTAGTAGGAAGCTCATGGTTAACTAGAGCAGAATTATCCAAAAATTCAGCAAAGCATCTCTTCTTTCTGAGACAGTCACAACTCACAACAAATAAGCAACATATATAGAGTGCAGATAGCACCACAGCACATGTGGAATTCAGCCATACCCGTACAATCAAACACAAACATAATCTCAAGTCTAACGACTACAAAAATGGAGATTACAGGTCGACCACCACACAATACTGCAAGGAGATGAAACAGTATATCACACATAGGCTAGCCACCTGTGTCTAGCAACAGCAGAGTGTGCTCCACTCGCACCTCTCTGCCACGATTGTCGCGACAAGGGTCGCCGCCCTCGAGCTGCTACTCCTCCCAGACGACTTGGTCAATCAGCACGTTATCCACAAGCCACTTTCTTCCCAGCCATCAAAGCATCAACATAAAATCATTTCAGTGTGTTGTTGAAACAAATGAGCAAAAAAAAGCTACTCATGAATAAACCAATTCGTTTGACAAGACTAATTGCACAAATTTAGTTTCTCTCATGAAATCTATGACACATGAACACCAGCCACTAGTGCCAGGCAATCCAGTCAACAAAGCTGAGCCACCCAGCATATTCATCAAACTTAAGTTTTTTAAACATAAGGCCTCATGGCCCGGCTTTATAAATAAATCCCTCATGACAAACGGTTCACATACGACATACAAACCACTCACACCGCCTAAGCATATAGTTGTTCGACCCAACCCAGGTCCAGGAGACAAACTAATCAAACTTAAGTTGTACTACAACAAAACAACTAGGCAGCCAAGCTATATATGTTTTCAACACAAGGTCTGGTACATCTCCAGACCAAACATAGGTAAGCCTGACAATTGCTACCCCAAACCATGCACCACAACAACATCAGAATGAACCGCCATAGCAGGCCAAGCCACAACTAAGTAAACTGACACTCTATATTCAGCTGACAACTCATATTTCTTACACAACCGTCTCATCTCATACCCAAAAAATCTTATTGTCATAACCTAAACAGCAGCTGACAACTCATATTTCTTACCCAACCCCAACCAAACCATTTCTCATTTCCACAATAGCAGGTCAGCACCACTATGGCAGCATCTGTGGTCTTGCATACCATTTGTTAAAAAAAGTACTGAATATGGAACATGGAACTACCATAAACATGTATGCAACCACTTGCATACCATTTTTACTCTCTCAGCAAAGGAGACGTACCATGGTAAGGATCTCTTGCCCACCACGAACAGGTACTGCACTCCCTTGGCTGCCGCCAGGCTTCAAGCATCTAGAACAAGCTCGTCGTTGTCCTGACATGAGAAAACAAGGGGGTAACTATCTAAACAGCATCCTAATTGACTAGAGCTGTAGGAGATAGAAAAACATGTAATACTTCAGGCTTATAAACTAAATTCCTTTGCAGTGAGAAGGTTCGTGAACATAGCACTACTCTTCTCCGTAAGGTTCTAATTGGATTATCTGTTACTACGGCTCTCTGCTTCTATTAAATCCTAAAAATCAGATTGAATAACATAATTTAGATTTTGACAAATTTATTTTACCAGGATAAGTATTAAGAGTAACTTTCAGTTCTAGCTAACAGACCATCAAGGAAGGACTGCAATTTGCAGGAAAACAGTGACCTTTGTTATCAAAATTTACAACCGGAATAATCATAACTATTAGAAAGGCTGGATACAAATTTCAAAAATGAAACAACATTAACATTTCAGTTTTAGGATATAATTCAAACACACAAAAAGGATGAGCTCGGGATCTCACCTTTTCCATTCTCGCAGCCTAGCGAGGCTCACATAGATCTTGTACCATTTTAGACTCATCTGAAGGTACTGATGCCTACTGTAGTTTGACTTCTCCCATGGTATCCCCTGCATGTCCTTCCCTTATCTTTACTCCAAGGCCAAAGTGTCGTCCATCTTCTTATCCAGCGATATATAAGTAAAACCTATTAGAACAAAACAGAAGAAGTTTCTGCAATGCTCATTTGTTGTGAGGCTGTGACCCAATTACCATTCACCTTGGTGTCTGGAACAATCTTCTCTTCCTCATCTTCACACCAGCAATCAAAACAGACCATCGGTTAATTCCTCGCCAGGTACATTCAACAAAAGAGCACTACAACATTCGAGTACAGTGACATGTATGTATATACCTTCAGATTTCTTCTTCAGATTCAAGTCCATCTCATCTCTGTTGGTCGATCGTGTGGAAGACCTTGTACCCAGATTAGAAGACACTAGAGGACTTATTGGTGTGCGAGAGTTCGAACTCCTCGAAGACCAGGTCGAAAAGGAACTGGGTGAACTTGTCGGCAGGGTCCCAGTGGACAACTTCCAGTCGTCCACCTTCACGAACATGGTCACCTTGTCGTCCTTGATGGCCTCACCGAGTGTACCCTGCCAAGAGAAACATAACATCTCAATTAAAATAAATGTGCACTGCTTGTGAAAAGAGCAAGGGGTGGGGCATATAGTTAAGCAATCCATCTTATGGGAAAATTGGAGCCAATCGACATGTGCTAATCCAAGTTAACACCACGAGAAAATAAAACTAAGTCCAACCCCGAATCTTGACATGACTCCAATGATCATACTCATCACATTGCAATATCAAATATTAAGATTTTTATAAGAATAAAAAGAACCGTACTTTACCTGACAAAGGGAAAACCTTCCCGCCATCCTGCTCGAATTAGAGGTGCAGCAACATTAGTTACTCCTGCTATCCTACTCTGGGTGGCGACCATGCTAGCAGAGGAATCTCCGGCTGCCAGAACCGCCCAACGCCACTGCAATCAGGGCATAAAAGGAGACATCTTCCTCTTTATCTCCCCTCCTTTTGCCACCACTTGAAATTAGTGGCTGCATTATTGCATGCTTGTCTCTTGCAATGCATACTTGTATCGTTTCTGCAATTGAACTGACTGAACATCAGTACAAGATGGATATAAACAATAAAGTACCAACGATATTCATTAGATGATAGAGCTGATAGTAGCCAGCAACTTTAAGATGATCAACTCCAGACAGAGATAACAAATCAATGACCACCTTTTGCTCTTCTAAACAAAGTATTGAACATTAAAGATGGAACTACCGCTGCCACCAGTTCAACTGGGATAAACATATAACATCTACCAACCCATGTTTAAGAAGTACACATCCTTCTCACTGCAAACCAATTATAATTGAGCATTTTCTTATTTACAGGAAAAAAATGATTTCAAATAACAAAAGCTGCCAGACTTCATCAGGCTGTTGAATCTGTTGTATCATGGAAGGCTCCAGATGCGGATATTCAATTTCATGCATGAACCCGCCAACCTGGGAAGCTATGGAAGCACCAGGCTTGGATCCCTTGCTAAAGAAAAAAGTCCACTTTTGGTCCTTGAATTCTAGTGAAAGTTCACTTTCGGTCCTAGAACTTCTGTCTGGTTCAAAATGAACCTTGAACTCTCAGAATCATTCACTTTTAGTCCTTATCCCGATTGAGCTAGACAAATATCTGCCATAGGTGCCCAAAAACTCAAGGTAACGGTGCAAGGGTAGAGAGACGGGACAATGTTGATAAGCAAACAAGGAAACCTTTGTGGCGCAACGCTTCACGTGAATTAGAAGAGGGAGAAATCAAGCGAGAGACTGGTTCAGGGACCCAAGGGTTTGGTTGTTTTTTGCATTGTGACATTTGGTTTAACATCAGGTAGTTTGGGCTTGGTCTGGTTCTAAACGAATTTGGTTGGTTCCCTATTTTTTCTTTCCACGCCAGTAATTTTCTCAACTCAACTGCAAAGGGATGAAAAATGAACTATTATGAGAGTTCAAGGTTCATTCTAGACTAAAAATAAATTTTGGGACTGAAAGTGAACTTTCCCAAGAGTTTAAGGATGAGAATTGGACTTTCTTCCTTGCTAAAATAAACAAAGGAGAATGGTCACGAAAAATATTCGGAAAAATACATGGCCAGTTAGGTTATTGGAATGGACAGACAAGACTTACCCCTTGCACTTGGAGCACAGGACATTACGGGAAAGAGAGAGCTTCCACTTGTGCAACAACATATAGCTGGGTCCTGCCCATATGAAAGGAATGAAGACATATGTCAGCAATCTGCCCATTCCATCAACTAGAGAATTGCAACTAAAGGAAAGCAAGCCTTAATGCCAGCATGTCTACACAAGTAGAAATCAAAATCTATCGGATGGAAAATCTTTGAATTAATAACAGTTCCTACAAATTGATATATTACGAAGGTCTGTTCCACAGCGATAAGATAGAATCAAGCTAACCAAAAAAAATAACCAGGGAGCATGTTCCCACTTCTATCAACAGTACACTGATCATTCTGGTTATTAGCAATAAGCCTCATGCTTCTCCTGCAAGAAAATTCAGAATCAACCCCAGATCAGGCATATAAAACACATCTACAACAAATACTTTAACCAAAAATGTATATATCAGTTCTTGCTCGCAATAGGCAATACAAAATTAGGCCCAAATTATATTTATCTAAGAGGCTGCTTTCCTACTACTTAACACGTTAAATCAATAAGATAATATGCATGTTTGATCAGGTTTTAATATAACAGACCTCCTGATGATTTCTGTCATCAGGTCAAGAAAATACTACTAAAAGTCTTCGAGTACACATCAGGTTTGAATATTTACAAACAAAGATGCAGCAAGACTTGAGCGTGAACCGACAGAACATGCAACATCACAACAAACACACTCATCCTTTCAGGACACCATTAAACTACAACAAGAAACTACATCAGCTCCACTTACTTTTTCATCCATTAGACCATCTTTGAAGGCTGGTCTTCACGTACTGGAAATCCAACCTTGTCATTATGACCTATAGTGGAACATGAACAAATAGTTAGGTTTATATGTGCCAAACAAAAACTCAAATATCCGAGGATTATAGAAAATGATTTTCAAAAGTACAAGACAGATATATAGAAACTTCTTTACAGGTGCAAGACCACTCTCAACTTTAATCCAACGTTGATTACTGGAAACGAATTAAACCATTTCCCAAACATGTTTTTGATTCCAGATATCACAAGAAGATTATTTCTATTCTAAGACGGCCCAGCTTATTTTTCTTATATGTACCAATGCTCCACAAAGTTTGTACCAAGGTGCTGCACAAAGTGTGTACCAAGTTCTTTGAGATCTCAGAATAAGCTTCAGCGTCCCAAATTATCATAGCAACAATAGATAGATGGAGTCTCTGAAATATGTCAGCACTTCCTATGAATAACCAGCAACCGAAATCAAAGGAGTTGAGCACATACATGTCTGTGCTCAGGCATCCTTATGATTCTCTCATCAATACATCGATACATGCCTATGCCTTTTATCTACTGTATACACATTCAATTCAGTGGGAGAAAAGATGTAATTGTTATCCATCTTAGATGGAGGAGGAGAGATACCTCATAAGGAAGTACCATCTCGGAGTGGTGGCCGGCAGTACAACCTTGATGGCGTGGTTGCTAGCAGTTCCGGTCGGACTGCCATCAGCAGCAGCCAGGGCAGGCGAGCACCGGCTCGTCTTCGGTGCCTCCCTGTCGCCATCCCAGCAACACAGTGAGGCCCTCCCGCAGCACACGGTCTAGGCTTAACCGCAAGACTTGCACAAGTTAAGAAGTACTCTAGGCTCAGATACATGTACAGATCTAATCTCTTTAAAAGTAAAAATAGTAGAAATGGTACATAATCACGTATATTATATTAGACCAGAGAGAATTTCACGCACAAAACTAGAAGAAATGAATTGCACCGCCTGACCCTGGTTGCCTATTCTAGTCAAAAATAAAATTGCAGAGCAACCTTACTAATTGAACATCAATATACAAAAATGCAATAAGTGTATGTGGTAGAAACATAACCAACACTACGATTAAAAAAATAACAGGACTAAGCAACACAGAACGCAACCATGACACATATAGAGGGAACATGCACAAGAAAATACACACACAAACAGTGAGATTCTTGAAATAGCAATCTGTTATTACTTACCGAGTTCGTAATTCATGAAAACAGAGATGTTGTACAACTATCATCTTCAAGCAATTCAAGTAATCATGTCTACTTCACACATTTATTATCTTAGAGACAAAATGATAACAAGCTTGAAATCAATAAATGGATTACAAAAAAAAGGAAATAGCAAATACTTGATGGAGTTTATCATCATGTTTATGTCCTGGCCTAACTGGATCTAAGAGATGTTCAGAAGCTAAACATCAATGTAAAATAGGATGAAAAATTGGAAATCCTATGTAACTTTCAAGGTAAAGACGACAATTAATATCCCTTTTGCATCCATATTATTGCTAAGTGAAGACAGGAGCTACGTTAGCTTTTCTCTCTAATCCCTTTTGCATCTCCCATACTCAAAATATACACAACAATATTAAAAGAGAAACAGAGAAATGCATCCTTATGGTGTTGAAGCAACTGGTTAAACGTGCCCAGTCCCAGGTCATCTAGTACAAATTAGCAACCACACATGCAGCGAACTAGCAAAATTACACGAACTAACCAACAACAGTTGTTGTTGCAGCCTGCCAGCTTAATTTCCCTAGCTCTGATGCAACAAGCCAACTATCAAATTGAACACACAAATCGCTTCCATCGAATCGTCAAACAAATTCTTCTTTTAGAAAACAGTATGTCTCCTAACGATTTTTTTCTAGCTTCAGCAGATTTCATAGCTCCATTTTTCTCGACTGCTTTTTTACTTGGTTACCATGCATCATCTCCAGGCCTTGATAAATTCCCACCATGCAGCATCAGGTAGGTGGTCCTGAAATTAAGAGAACTGTCAAGCACACAACATGCAGCATCACAACAACCACACTCATCCTTTCAGGACACCACAAAACTACAACAAGAAACTACATCAACTCTAATAATAAAAGGCATGCCAGAATGGCCGGATCCCCCCAGGCCACAACGAGCTCCACTTACTTTTTCATCCATCAGACCATCTTTAAAGGTTGGTCTTCACGAACTGGAAAACCAACCTTGTCAGTATGATCTATAGTGGAATAAGAACAAATAGTTAGGTGTATATGTGCCAAGCAAAAACTCAAATATCCGAGGATTATAGCAAATGATTTTCAAAACTACAAGATAGATATATAGCAACTTTATTACAAGCACAAACAACAACAACAACAACAACAACAACAACAACAACAACAACAACAACAACAACAACAACAACAACAACAACAACAACAATAGATAGATGAACGCTCTGAAATATATCAGCATTTCCTATGAATAATCAGCAACCGAAATCAAAGGGGCTGAGCACATGCATGTCTATGCACACACATCCTTATGCTTCTCTCATCAATACATCGATACAAGCCTATGATTTTATCTACTGTATACACATTCAATTCAATAGGAGAGAAGATGCAATTTTTAGCAAGATCAGATGGAGGAGGAGAGAGATCTCACGAGGCAGTAGCATCTCTGAGTGGTGGCCTGCAGTAGAACCGTGATGGCGTGGTCACCAGAAAACAAAAGCGGCAGCAGCTCCGGCCAAACTGCCGACAGCAACAGCCAGGGCAGGGGAAGACCAGCTCATCCTTCGTGCCTCCACGTCTCCCGGCAACACAGTGAGCCCCTCCCATAGCCCACAGTCACCTGTCGTCACCTGCGGCAGCCGTTCAATCTGTTGCCGTTGGTGCTCCTGTAGAAGAACTCTGAATATTAAAATGAGAAAAGTCTGAACCTGTAGATTAATTGAACAGGAAGCAAATAAACTCCAAAAAATGGAGCGCCAATTCCTTGAGAAAATACTAAACCATTGACCACCTACGAAATGATTACAAACTGCAGCATATATTGGAATTAGAATAGAGAGAATTTAAGCAACAAACCAATGACTGGATTCTTCTACAATACGGTAATAAATATGTATCGGGGGAAAATACACTCATACTACAATAGATTAGCAAGGAACTCCATACTAGACGACCTAGTCTATCTGCTGCATATAGATGTTGAGAGCACGTTTCAGTAGATAGGACGTGGTCATACTAGACTAATTTTTGTGTGTGCACGCGTAGACTGTAGAGTGTCGACAAACACAAACAGACTGCAACCTAGAGCTGCTAGTAATTAGTTCACTACTTTGATTAATTAACAGATAAAAGAGCCGTTGAACCACTTGCTCATTGATGCGCGCACTCACAACCGGCAGGCTAAGGAGCCAGAGACAAAATCAATGAACAGAGACATTCAAATTTGGATTCTAAAATGCTCAGTGACATTTACTGTCCTTTTAGATCGAGAATTTATTCCATGCATGCCAGGGCTAATATATACTTGGAACATGCCTAAAATCATACACATCCCTTTCGGGGAAATGGGTGTTCATGCGTCAAGTGTTTTAACATGCAGCGGTGACATGACCTGAAGAAATCATGGGCGTACAGCTGAAAAACACTCGCTAATAGACTGAAGCAAATTCAGGTGAATGTGACCTCCTCTACTAACTACACGTTCAACGGGAGAAAAGCTATAAAAAAATATAGCAAGAATGGATGGAGGCGCAGCAGGAGGAGAAGAGCGGCTTCACCGGCCTGCATCAACTTGGATTGTTGGCTGGCGGTAGGAGCAGGTGGCCGGCATCAGTTGGTTGAGGGCGGGGTTGCTAGAAGAAGATGCCGAAAGCAGCAGCTCCCGGCGGATTTCCGGCAGAAGCAGGCGGTGCAGGCGGCCCCCGGCTCGTCCTCCGCCATGCCGGCGCCGCGGCGAGCCCATCCCACCGCCCGCGGTCACACGCCGTCACCTGAAGGAGCCGTTCCATCTATGGCAGTGGGTGGTCGTGGAGGCGGCCTGGAGATGCAGTTGAGGAGGAGGGTCGGCCGGAGCTCGAGGAAGCCACGCGGCGGCGCCGCTTTGGCGCATTCCTGCGGGTGGAGAGTTCGTCGTGGGGTCTGCGGATCGGATTTGGTGCCGCTGCCGTGGTCGGCGGCGAGAGGATTTGCCGGCGTTGGAAGGGGAACGGTGTTGGGTGAGGATGTGAGGGTGTTTTGGACTTTGCCAGATTTTTGTTCGCTCCAAAACCAACTCCCGCGGGAAAATGAATCGCCCTTAGCGTGATCTGTGCCATGCCTTAATTAGCGTCAATCCAATCACCAATTACGCATTGTAGACGGTTCAAATTTCCATACTTTTTCGATTTCCTAAGCTGGAGTCCATCCTCAGTTCTCGGTTTTGTAATTCCAATAAATTCCACCTACCAGTTTGGATGCGAAATTAGAGAGCTATATATGCTAGTACTTTGTGCAAAAACAAATTTTCAGCAGATTTTTTTGTTGTTCTTCGACAGATTTCATCAAAATACGAGTTTGCTTGATTGTTTTTTTATAGTAGGCTTTCGTGTGTTCGAAACTTTCGGTTTTGGGGGATTAACCCACATAGTATAGGCGTGCATGTCCGATAAGATAACAACAATCCATCTCATATCCTCGAGGGGACATATTGACTATGCCCGGACCGCGATGCGGAAATGATTGTACGTACAAGCGCACGAACAAGTTAGGACGGTGGCTCGAAGTGGGAGTTCAACCCCGTCGGTCTAAAATATTCCTCAATGGTCATGTCCGCGAAAGAGGCGCACTTCGGAGTTGTATCTTGGATTTTCCTCTTCAAACCACATATAAGTTCCTAGTATTTAAGGTGATCCTTCCTCTCCCTGTTTTTTGGCGAAACCTTCTTTCGTGGGCCTCATGACATCTACGCCTAGCTTTCCGTATAAAGTGGTGATTACAAATGACTCCTCGCTTTGTTTTTGTCGGTGTAGGTCTTAGGAACATGAAAACCTCAAAAAATAGTCCAAATCCTTCAAGAGTTTCATCGGTGGTCTCGAAGTGGGAATTTTGTACTATATAAGTATGAAATCTTCCTCGATGGTAGTTATGTTTGCGAATGAGGTGGCACTTCAGATTTGTGTATTGATTTTAATTTCCTCTTTATACCACCCTTATATGCCCATATTAGGACCCCATGCAAGAGGGTGAGGGTTTTCGACCATACCTCTCACGGTTTTCATGCAAAGCCGTGTTCCATGGGCCCCGTAATGCCTAACCCAAGATTTCCTTCGAAACTGGTGATTTCATGTGGGTTTCATGATCTATTTAAAACACTCTTACATACCCATATTAGGACACCATAAAGATAAACGAAGGTTCTCTCTTACCCTTCCTCGCTCGATTAAAGGCGCAACCGTGTTTTGTGAGTCCCGCAAAGTCTACCCCTAGCTAGCTTTCATTTGGAAGTGTTGATTCCATGTAAGTTTTATATTTGTTGTATTAACATACGCCCTGTTGCGTGGGACCCACAACATATACCCTATAAGTCGGAGATCTTTCTGCGGGATAATCATGTTTGTGAAGCAAGTGGTACTTGAGATCTGTGTATTGCCATCTCCTTTTTTAACCACCCTCGTATACCCATGCTAGGACTACATGAAAGAGTTGAACATTTTTCCACCCATCCTCGGGGCGAGTTCACGTGAACCACATGTTTGCTACGCCTCGCAAAGTGTACCTGTACCTTTTCCTTCAAAATTGTATTTGGTCATGTTTATAATATGTTATAGGAACATGAAAACCGAAAATAGGACAAGCTTTTATAAGAGTTTGGTTGCTGACCTCAAAGTGAGAGTTTTGTATTAGAGGTTTGCATTTTTTCCAACAACCCGTCCTATTTGTTAAGCAAGTGCCACTTTAGAGTTGTGTAATGGCATTTCCTCTCTACACCACACTGTTATTCTCATATTACGGCCCCAAGCAAGAGGGGGAGGGTTTCCGAACCTCCCTCGTGAAATTTAGGCGACACCATGTTCGATGTGATTTGGCTTGTGTACCCCCTAGTTTTCGAATGAAGTGGTTATTTCATGTGATTTTCTATCAATTTGTTTTGGGATAGGCCACTTTAGAGTTATGTACCGGGTTTTCTCTTTAATTACAAGTTTACAACACTCCTATGTACCAATATTAGGACCCCATGCAAGAGGTAAATGGTTTCCGACCATTTTTCGCGATTTCGCCGAAGTCCTGCTACCCCGCAATCACGTACATGTTGATGCCCAGGTTCTGCTCGCCCCGCTTCTTCCCCGCGTCAACGCCTAGGTGTTACTTGCCCGACCTAGCTTCTTTGTTGCATCACGAACAGGTGCAGCTCGCCCAGCAGATCGTCGGCCGAGCAGCAACCTGTTGTTCTTATAAGTCACACCTCGTCGGCTCCAGCAGCGACACCTAATCGCCCACCTAGAGAACCTTGTTGGATCCCACATAAACCACACGTCGCTAGAGCCAACATCGGCACCTCACCCACAGTCGAGGCGACGATGAGTGTGAGGGAAGGAAAACGGAGGCAAAATAGGAAAATGAGGATATGTCCATATCACTATTGAACGTGACCATGAAGTCGTTCTGTGACTTATAAATGTGAACGAGGGAGCAACTAGGATTAGCATTCACTACTATAACTCCCTCCGTTTTTATTTACCTTGCGTTTTGGATTTAATCAAAGTCAAATTTGCTAAAATTTAACCAAAGATGTAACAAAAAAAATGATTGCCTGTGATTGTGGTCGGCGGCACAATTTTCATGGGGTTAGTTATGGCCTGCAATTAACTAAGGAAACCTCATCACCTCAAGAAAGCACAAAACGCATGATTGATGACCAAAGAAAAAGGAAAACCAACAGACGCGCATCCGCCGGCCACCCAACTCCCCTCTCCCATGCCGCCGCCGCTCGCCGGCGAAGCTCGGGCGCCGTCTAGCCGCTCGATTCCTCGGCCTAAGCGGCCGTCCCGAGCCCCAATCGCGCCGCACGCAAAACCAAGCTGCCCCCTTTCCGGCGGCCGGCGCGACCGCGACCCTCCACGACGGCTGCCGGCGCAGGAAGTCGGGGATTCGCCGAGGACGGACTGCTGCTCTCCTCCCCGAGCCTGCAGAAAACCCTAGCGCAGGGACTGCAGGCTGGCGTCGAGGACGACGACGCCCGCCTCGGCCTCGCGCGGTGCGGCTGGTCCTCGCCGTCGATTCAGCGGCCATGGGAGCCTCTGCTCGTCCGCGGGAACCTCCAAGTCTGCCGCCGCACGCGAGCTCCGGCACCCCGCTCGCCGGCGTCATTGGGGGGTCGCCAGACGCCATGGACGCGGCCGTGAGCGCTGGATGAGGCGCGTTCACGGCCTGCAGGAGCTCGCCACCAAAGCTCCACATCCAGGCCGCCGTCCAGGAACACCTCTCGCCACCCAAAGGTTGATAGTTTTCCCCTGTCCTGACCTCTCGCTAGAATCGACACCATGCTCGCCACCCAATCTTGTATGAGGGCGTATTTGCTGAGCTGCTGCTGCAGGATTGCATTGCTCTAGATATCTCTGGATTTTTATACTAGTGCTGCGTGGTTCAAATTTCCCTTGGATATACATCCGAAGAATTTTTCGCCCTACAGGGAGTTGACCTGATTTTGCATGGATGTCCTTTGCAGGTTCCCTGGCAAGAATGCAAACCAGCCCACGAGTTCACCGCGGTGGCGGCGTGCGAATGTGCGATGGCAGCGGGTGACCTTCTTCTTCGACTCCGTGGGCTTTGGTAAATTTCTGGTTCCTCTTCTTTGCCCTCTATGTTCTCCGTGATAGCACATCCATCTAGCTCTGCCTCTGTGCGTTTCGGATGTTGTGGGTTTCATATGACAATTTGGGAAGAATGTGACGGTTTGATGGTAGTGGGTTTTGTTAGAATTGTTGCAATATCCTGTTCAGATTTTTGGTGAAGAACACAACGGCTGAATGAATGCTTCAGTTAGTCTCTGTTTGCATTGTGTGATGGTTTCTTATGTGCGGTAAGTCGGTATTTGGGTTTGTCATATTTGCATTGCCTGATGTTATTCATCTGTGGTAGTAAAATATCACATCAATGAGCACCCTACCTTTTCTGCGCCTCAATTGATTTTTGTCCTATGTTGCTTTTTCATAGTATAAGCTTGAAGCCCTTTTCTGCTTGTTGATGTGGCAATTGATTTCACAACTCACATCCAAAACAGCAAGAAAAAGCAAGCGAAACATGGCAGAAATTCAAAATCTTGTTCCTTTTTGAGTTACTGCAGTTGGTGAATCGCTTATATTTACCATGATGGCTTAAGAACCTAATTCTTGATCATATTTTAGTATTTTGCGCAACTCTGTATATGTATATTTGATCATAAATTTGATTTCCTTTTATTTTCTGGGTTGCTTGAACCCTAGATCACTTATATGCTATCTCATGGTTTTTGTTGAGTAACTGGACTTGTGATCAGTGTATGTGGTGTGGATACTAATCCTCGTTTCTTTTTTTCTAACATGTGAGGAGCAGAATTGTATGCGGTCATGTAACCGCTGCTGCTTTTTGGAGCTGATCTGGACTACTTGTTCAATGAAGTAGTTAAATCTTTTGCGAGTCAAGACAATGCATTCACCTTACGGATGGATTGATTTTGTTTTTGCCTGTTTGAAATGCCTTTGATGTTGCTGCTTATTGTGACTTGGAGACGGTTTGCAGCTCTAGTAATTTCTTGTGTTAATGAGAAAGAAATTAACATTCTGACCATTTGTAGTTCTAGCTTTAGATTATTCTTAAGTTTATATTGAACTTGTTTTTTGTTCGACTTGATGAATGTGAAGCTTAAACCTGACTGGTATTAAATGTGGGCAGAACCTGGAGCTCGTTGGAACTGATCTGGACCACTAGTTCTACAAAACAGTTTTGTTTTTTTAGTCAACACAAATGCAGCCGCCTAATAAGGATGAATTGATTCTGTTGTCGCCTGTTTGAAATGCCTGTTCTGCTGCGTAATATTTATCTCGGGAAAGATGAATTAATTCTGCTATTTTTATGGATTGTCTATCTTATATATATCAGCATATCAGCAGATCTTCTAGGGTTGAAGAGTCGTATATATTTGCTTAGCCAGTAGATGCATAATGATAATTGTGCTTAATTGTTTGCAAAAAGAGTACCTTTTCCCGTTTGTAGACAGTAGAGAAATTGTAGCCTAGCTTGGAAATGACATCTACATTTACACTGTATGTCTAGGCTGGAAATTGTTGCCTTACTTGAATGTTTTCTAGCTTTAGTAATTCCTTGTTTATTAAGATTTTTAGAATTGAACCAGTTCCTGACCACTTCCTTTATCTTTTTTGTTTTCAATCTCAGGGTATAATTGGATGTGGAGCTGGCAGCGGAGGCCTTCTTCTTCGACTCTGCGGTTTTAGGTGAGTGGCATGTTCCTCTTGTCTCTTGTTATTTAGGATTGTGGTGGTGTGTTTGGTGTAGTATTATGTGGTGATCTCCAATGTACACTATTGTATAGTTAGGAAATTTGATTAGATGACATGTCTAGGTTTGGCTGGCTCAGTGGTTGGTGTTTGTTATCTAGCTGTAGGTACGGAACATCGTAATAACAGAATGATACGTACCCTTGATTCTGACATATAAACATGTTCTTTGCCTCCACTGAATATGCTTGTATTTGCTAATTCTTGTTCATATTTTAGTATTTGCGCAACTTTGTATATGTATATTTGATCACAAATTTGATTTCCTTTTATTTTCTGGGTTGCTTGACCCGTAGATCACTTATATGCTATCTCATGATGTTTGTCGAGTAATTGTTTTTGTGATCAGTGTATGTGATGCCGATACTAATCCTCGTTTCTTAATGATAGTTTGCAAAAGGAGTTTACTTTTTCCAGTTACAATTGAGTTTGTAGACAGTAGAGAAATTCTTGCCTAGCTTGGAAATGACATCTACAGGTACCCTGTGTGTATAGATTGGAATTTTTTGCCTGACTTGAATGTTTATTAGCTTCAGTAATTCCTTCTTTAGTAAGAATTTTAGAATTGGATCAGTTCCTGACCACTTCCTTTATCTTTGTGTTTCCGGATCAAGGGAATAAGTGGCTGTGGAGCTGGCTTGGAGGTAGTCATGGCCGCCGGATCCGGCCAGCTGGCAGCGGCGGCCTTCTTCTTCGACTTGGCGGGTTTAGGTGCATGTCATGTTCCTCTCTTGTCTCTTCTTATTTAGGACTCTGGTGGTGTGGTTGATTTAGTATTATGTGGTGATCTCGAACGGGGACACGATTGTGTAGTTACAAAATTTGATTAGATAGCATGTCTGTATTCGGCTTGCTTAGTTGGTGGTTTTTGTTATCTAGCTGTAGGTACAGAACATGGTAAGAACGTATGCTTGTATTTGCTTTTACTGATCATTCAACTACTTGGCAGTTCTGTACTTGATATCATTTGGCTTCTTACCCGCAAAAAAGTGCATGCATTCTGGTAATTGGACTGTATGTTTGGAGTGTTCAGGGGCATATGGTGCATCAGGCTAGGCTGTCTGAGTGCCCATTTCATGGTGCATATGTAGGAAAAGCTCTATCGTGTGTGTGTGTGTGAGAGAGAGATCTTTGCCGTGTGGTGTTTTCATGGATCTATGAGCACGGTTTGTTTGTGTGAGTTGTACAATTTTTTTCTAAAGTTTACTGGTTTGTATGTGCAGGGGAGGGTGACGCCTGTGTGCACAGTATAGCCATCACTGTTTGTGATGTCATAGCATGCGTGCGAATTCCACTTATTCTGCTTGTAAGTTTCTGGTTTCTGCCTTGTAGGCAATGACAAGCTGGACAATATCTGTAGCATTTTGTAGAGATATACCGTAACATCCAGCAGGTGGTCATTGTTTTGGTACAAGTCAGTGTTAATGTCATTCCTTGTCTTTGATTTTCAGTTAAAGAAGAGAAGAACAAGACTCGTGTTAACTAGCCTGATTAGGACCCGGACAGAGGTAGCGTCCCATACTAGGTAGGAATTTAAAAGATTCGTACATACTACATCCTTGGTCAAAGAGAAAAGTAGCTAGAAATTGCAGAGTGTTTGAGCTAGTGGATAGGTATAAATAATACTACTGTAGTACAAGGGTGTGGTAATCCCAATCGATCGAGTAGGTACTACTATATGAGAAGAAAAAGGAAGAAAAGAGAGATCGGAATTCAGAAGGAGAGATGCAGGGAGAGTGATTAATCCGCAGTCAGTCGCGGGAAGCGAGCGAATTAATGCGCGCGGCGGCGGTTGATAAGCGTGATTAATTAATGAACGATGTCGACTTTTGTTGTGTCTTTGGTGCGTGCGAGAGAGGCTTCTTCGATTCCAATTAATTCCTGCGTTCCAATTAATTCCTGCGTGCTAGTACCATCATTGGACTGACCGATTCGATGCTTTGGGCGAACAGGTTTCGGATCCACGAGCGAGTGTTTTTGTTTGCAAGGGAAAAGATAGAAGATCCTTTCGACGAGAACACGGATCCATGAGATGAGACCCCCGGGCCGGCGCCGTTCCTGCAGTGCAGGGGATACGACGTGCAAATCTTTCCTAGGAGTCGCTAGCTGTTGCATCCGAGTCCGATCTGATGCGGACTACCAAGCGAATCATCATCGACCTCAATAAGTACCCACGCGACGGCGTACAACGCATCGCACAACTCAAAGATCGACAACTCAAGGTACGACGATGGCAGAGGAGACAGCAGCTGCCGCCGCCAAGCGAGCAGAATTCGAGGCCGGCACGGCCGCCGACCCCGGGAACGCCAAGCTGTGGGCCGGCTTCGTGACGTTCGAGCTCAAGGACGGAGGCGGCGGCATCGAGGCCGGCCGGGCCGTCTGCGAGCGAGCACTCGCCGCGCTCTCCGACTCCGCCATTGAGAATTTCGTGTACTGGAGCTGGTCCCTGGCAGAGCGCAGAGCCGGCGACGTCGACGGGCAGCGGCGGGTGCTCGAGCGGTGGGTGCGCCGGCTCCCGCGGGGCGGCGGCGGCTTCGGCAAGCAGGGCTGGGATGATTACTTGGAGTTCGAAGTCGGCAACGGCGAGGTGGAGCGCGTGCGCGCCGTCGGCGAGGGGCTCCTTGCGGCCTTCCCCATGGACCCGACCGCCTACCTGCCTTACGTCAGGGCCCTGGCCGCTCTGTCACTGCACGTCGAAGCCTTCACGGTGGCGGAGCGCGGCGTCAAGGAGCTCTCCGGCTGGTGTCGCGGCCACGATGAGCGCATCTGGAGGTTCATGGCCAAGTATATCAGAAGCCTCGAGACGAAGCAGAGCACCGCGTGGGACGACACTAATTTCTGGTAGTAGACGCTAGAAATGGTTTGATGAAATTGTTCCCATGCTTTTACTTTTGAGAAAATAGCTTGCTTCTGTAACTTGTAAGATACTAGCTACTCCTATTACAGTAATAATTTTTAACGAAAAGACATCATCGGCCTTACCTCATCACAGCGTGAAATCAAAACCTGTAATACTCTTTCTTCCTCAACAGCTCATAAACTTGCTGCTCGTTCCAGCACATAATTTCGATAAAAATGTCATAGTTCTAAACTTGCTGCTCCTTCCAGCACATAATTTCAGCCACGTTTTCCTAACCCAGAAAGAAATCTTATAGATTTCTGTACGTATGCAGAAAGGATAGAATCAGTGCACCATGTGTACACAACATGAGTAATTTACATGCTTGACCATAGTATATCTCATGCTACGGTATCCACGACTTCCTACAAGTACTACTGGTAGATGATATCGTAGTGCCCTGGCCTATACAGCAGCGTCACACGAGGAACTACGGGAAAAGCCTCTGGTGACTCGTAGATTGTGTGGATGTTTGGCTCCGCAATCGGTGAAATGTCAATAATGACAATCCGAAGGGGCACATGTAATACGTCCGTGAGCGCGACCAGATGGACTTCCAATGCATCTTTCTCCATTGGGATGACTTTCCCTCTGCACCACTGCAATTTGAAAACAGAAAGGATGTGGAAAAGTGAGGAAGTTACATCAATTTTGTACAACCAAACTCACCTGCAGGTATAACTAACATGATGTGCCCAATTTGCTCTTACCATAGTTGCATCACACAAAAAGCATAACTAGCAGACAACAAGACAAATACCATACTATTACTACATTTCAGACCACACAAAAAAGTAAACACTCACCCCTTCAGGATACAATGGATCAAGCTCAGGTATGGCATCGCTAAACTTTTCAACCTCAGTGCATATCTGAATCGCTGTCACCAGTCGAAGATAGGATATGACTAGATAATAAAAATAGCTGGAGTCAGAAAATTAAAATAAGGTAGAAACATAGGTGAGAAAGTTGTTCTGTTTTCTCACTATTTGCAAAATTCTGCTCATTCTGACTCTCCTGGAAAAGCCAATCTTCATAGTCACTGCAAAAAAAACATTTATAACATAAGTGTGCAGTATAGTTAATTGTTGTGGTAATATCAATGTGAAGTTGTGAACCCACCTTACTGATAGAGTTTGTTTTTGGTCCATACATCTTAGTATCAAGTTCACAAAAGCCTGGATGGATCACAAAATTATTATGAGTATATATGGCTTGATTGCAATTGGTGGTTCTGATCTGTAGAATTAAACAAATTGGTAAATGAAACTATGCAACATGTCTTACATTATGACCATCAGCATATGAACCAGGCAAATGAAGTATTTGGAACTTCTCCAACAATGGTTCAAGCGTCCCAATTAAGGGTAGTTCCTCGTCAGGAGATACTTTCACAAGCTGCTCCTATAGGCCCAATGGACAAAATGAAATCATCACTAGGTGCCACAAACTTTAAGGTGGAGAACTAGAAAAAAATTCAGCAGCAAGGATGAATCAACAAGATATCAGCATACCAGATATGAATATAAGAACGATCTGTAGAAGCAACTCCCATCTCCAGCTACTTTCCGGTATTCAGAGTAATTAGCAAAAAGCTTCTGCAAAAGCCCACATAATAGGTGAGAACAAGTGAGTAAACAAAACAAGTACAAATTTTATGGTTCAGAAGTCGTATTTACATTTGATTTATCTTTCATAGGATCGTATACAAATTCGGACTCTAGAGATGATAAAGGCTCCTGCACCAAGAACATTTCAGTTAGTATATTACAGACCAATGCAGTTTCCTCAAAGTGCCAAAACTCACGGTTGAACCGGCGGGCATGTGCTCCCGGCAGAACTCGCGCTGCCATTGGTTGAAGTGTGGTGTGGGGTCCACGATGGCAGATCTAACATGTGCTGATACAATAAAAATACCGGGAGGAATACAAAGGATGGGACCCACCACTATGAGAGAGATAGGGGGAATAGATATGCAGTTGTCTCGTTCTTCTTCCCAGACGCGGCTCGGTCAGGGCCTCGGCCAGCGGAGGCGCGGCGCGCGCGCGAGGAGAGGCTGATGGCGGAGGCGCGGCGACCGTCGGGCGGGTGGACGGCAGAGGAGCGGGCGGACGGCGGAGGCGGGCGCCGTCACGGGCGCACCTGCCTGTGATGGTGCGGCCACCAGGTCTTGCGGAGCGTCAACGTCTGGGCGAGCTCGGAGCGGGGCCGACGTCGTGGACGGGCCGACGTCGAGGTGGCGTCTGGGCGAGCTCGGGGTGGGGCCGGCGTCGGGGACGTGGCGGCGTCGAGGTGGCGTCCGGGCGAGCTCGGGGCGTGGCCGGCGTCGGGGACGGGGCATCGTCGAGCTGGTGTCTGGGCGAGCTCGGGGCGGGGCTGGCGTCGGGGACGGGGCAGCGTCGAGGTGGCGTCCGGGCGAGCTCGGGGCGGGGCCGGCGTCGAGGACAGGGCGGCGTCTAGGTGGCGTCGGAGCGAGCTCGGGGCGGGGCCGACGTCGGGGACGGGGCGGCGTCCAGGCGGCGTCGGGCCGAGCTCGGGGGCAGGGCTCGGGGCACCTTGATGCGCTGCAATTTAATGCACTGCTACGCCTGCAACGGGAGCGGAAGTCATTCACTTGCATGTATTCGTATAGGAATAACTACCTGCGGCAGGAGACCTTGTACATGATTGCTGGACCAATCAACAGCCGAGTTAACTCCTCCACAGACGAAGCATGGCGGCGACGATGCATCACGGCGGCCTCCTCGCGTCGCTGGTGGTCTTGTACAGTACATGGTCACCGCCGGCTAGTCATATAGACAACGGTGGTTATCTCGCCGGCTCCACCCAAGCGATCCAGAGTGCCCTCTCCTCTCCTCGCCGACGCTAAAGTCCAAAGTCATAAGTCACGGCACGCGCTGCCGCCCGCGGTTTCTACCGTGCCTTCTATTTATAGGCTCACTTTAGAGGGAACAGGGTTCGAATTTGAGAGAAGTACTAGCTGAATACCCGTGCGTTGCTACGGGTGATTTAAACTTTTTTTTCCTAGCGCACGATCTAAAACATCATATGCAGAGCTATAATACTGAAAATTACACTTTGTAAAAACGGCATCTAAGAACACCATGGATTTTAATTATATCATTTTATGCATAGAAAGGAAGGATCCAATTATTTATTTCTGAGTAGCCCGATCAATCGAGGTCCCCGTCGTTGGATGTAGGTCAGCTGCTTCGTGTACAACGTCTGTGAGTTCACCTACGTTGTGCGCCTGTGCCGGCCTTATACATGTCTGGCGCAACTCCATCCTCCGGCATATGCTGCGGCGGCGCCAGCCGACCAGCTATACCAGCAGAACAACAGACGACGTGTCCTGCGCCCCTGCCTCAATATCGGTCGAGAGACTCGACTCCGTTTTACAGTGCCTGCTTTCCCAGAGTTCAGGTCGGAGAAAAGAGAGATGATATGATCAAGCGATCAATGCTAGCATCGTAGTCGTCAATTCGTGATGCTCTGGGACTCCTCCCGAGCGAGCAGCGTGACTCGCTCAATTGACTGGGTTTGTTTACGGTCCGCATTGAATTTAGAAATTAAAGATAAATCATCCGTCTCCTCCGGCTCCTACGTCTCTAGTCCGATGGCTGGCCGTCCCATTTCGATCTAAAACGAGGAACAAACTTGCATCAGCAACAACCTAAATGCAATTCATTCCCCTGCTTGTCTGTGTGAGTACCAGATGCTTTTGCCGTCTAGTGAATTAATTGCAACGACCGACATGCCTAGTCGGCCGCATATTCAGAAAACCAGACGAGGAGAACACTGCTTCGCCACCTCCTTCCAGGGCTGCAACCCAGGCCCGCAACGGTGGCGATGTAGATGGACAGCAGGCTCTCCTAACGAACCGTCGACGACAAGGGAATCGAAACTTTTGGCTAGTTTGCTGATGTCAGCAGTGGACGGATGTGAGACGCAAGCAAGGACGACTTTGGCTATGCACCATACATCTCACTTGATCTTCTCGCTCAGCTCTAGCCTAATCCGTTCATGTCAATCTTCTCTCCGCCATGGCCGGCGCCTGCTGTCTGCGATAACGCCAATGTCTAGCTCCGCCGCCGACTCAAATGCCACGCCAGTATCGCGGCCACCTCCTACTGTCCACGACGATGCTCGTGCTCAGGTCCAGCTCTGTCGTTCAATCAAATACTACTCCACAGTTGCACCCATCCGCCACCTGCAGAACACCAGACCATGGTCGCGGCTGCCGCCTGCTGTCGACCGTCATTCCTTAGGCCGCTTGGGCATGTCGAGAAACATGTAGCACGCTGGAATCACTTCGAGAGACACCACCTCCGTTGCCAATGGAGAGGGTGTGTTAAGACGTGATCAAGCAACTCCCGTCGGCAGATCCTTCGTTATGGCCCGGATACCAACCCTACCCTTGCTCTGGTAGGGAATAGCTTGCGATTCGCCTGATGCGATGGTCGAAATTGGGCCAGGCAAGGTTGGCTAGCAGGTACGCCGCCACGATTTGCTTGTGTTCATGCCGGCTGGTGTTATCTTTCATGAGAGGGACAACAACGGCACACCTTTTTGCTGCCGCTCGTCGACCTCACGTCCCCAAACCTGGAGCTCTCGGATCCAAGCGATCCCTGGCGCGCAAGCCCAACATACGACGAGCTGCGGGAGGTGGGGGCGGGCCACAGGTGAGGGTTTCATCACAGCCATGTCCTCATCGATCAAGGCCAGCTCACCCCCGGATAGTATGCGCGCTTATTTTGGTTGTTGACTCCCGGGTCCTGCAAAGCTTCTTCTCCTCCAAGCATCTTGCCTTCTGGAGCGCCCGTGGCTGGGTGTGCGTTCTCAACAGCAACAGCTAGCATACATCTGGAGGATGCGTCCCACCGTAGTCGGTTTGGACTCCCTGGATTGGCTGGTTTTTTTACGGTACAGACCGATCGTAGCTCTAACGGTTTTTCGATCGGCAGGAGGTTTTTTTTTTGACGTACGAAGCAACGAACGTGGTTTTCTCACGTACGACCACCACCGATTGGTGTTTAATAGTAAAGATAAGCGTGTAACTGGATCCATCGGTTCTGCTCTCATGTTTCATGCTGAGATAGACGGCTGGGATATGTATTCTCACGGATTGCTGACTTGGCCTAATAAAAATAAAATCCCCATAATTACATTGCTGAAGAGATCAACGTCCCACTTAATTACGGGAGTCAGCAAATCAAACATTTAACACGGGCAGGTGTCTCCTCGATTTTCCTCAAGACGAAGCAAAGCACCGCGTGGGACGACAGTAATTTCTGGTAGTAATGGTTTCATGAAATTTGTCTCCATGTTTTTTACTTTTGAGAAAAACATGACTGCTTCTGTATCTTGTAAGATACTACTTGAAGCTATTACAGTAAAAGAACATTGACGAAAATGTATCATCGGCCTTTACCTCATCACAGCGTGAAATCCAAACCTGCAATACCCTTTCTTCCTCACCAGCTCATATCTCCACCATTCAAAAATGACGCAGTTCTGAACTTGCTGCTCGTTCCACCAAAGAATTTCGGCAGCGTATTCATAGCCCAAGAAAGAAAGCTTAATAGATTTCTGTACGGATGCACAAAGATAGAAATAGTGCAACATGAGTACACACCAAGAGTAATAGCTGCGTTTTCCTAGCCCAGAAGTTTCCTTACATGTAACCGTGCGCTCTCTGATCAGGCCTGATGGTATCTACGACTTACTACAAATACTACTAGTAGATGATATCGTAGTGCCCTGGCCTATACAGCAGCGTCACACAAGGAACCGAGGGCGAAGCATCTGGTGACTCGTAGATGTGGGTGTTTGGCTCTGCAATCTTTGAAATGTCAACGTTGACAATTCGGAGGGGCACTTGTAGTACATCGGTGAGGGCGACAACATGGACTTCAAATGCATCTTTGTGCATTGGGATGACTTCCTGTCGACACCACTGCAATTTGAAAACAGACGAGGGGTTTGTGAGTGAGGAATTCACATCATTTTTTACAAACAAACTCACCTGCTGGTATAAGTAACACGATGTGCAAAGTTTACTCTTACTGTGAAGTTGCAGCGCACAAAAATCATAACCAGCAGACAGAGACAAATACCCAGACCTAGTACTACACTTTTGACCACACAGAAAGTAAACACTCACCCCTTCAGGGTATGATGGATCAAGCTCAGGTATGGCATGCCGGAACTTTTCAACCTCAGTGCATATCTGAATCGCTGTCACCAGTCGAAGATATGATATGACTAGATCATAAAAATAGCTGGAGTCAGAAAATTAAAGTAAGGTAGCAACATAACTAAGAGTGTGGTTGTGATTTCTCACTATTGGCAAACAGCTGATCATTTTGACTCTCCTGGAAAAGCCAGTCTTCATAGTCACTGCAAAGACATTTATAACATAAGTATGCAGCTTAGTCCTCTAAAAAAAGTATGCAGCATAGTTAATTGTTGTAATAATCTCAATGTGAACCCACCTTACTGATAGAGTTTGTTTTCGGTCCATACATTTCAGTATGAAGTTCACAAAAGCCTGCATAGATTAGAAAATTATGAATATATGACTTGATTGCAATTGGTGGTTCTGATATGTAGGATTAAACAAATTGGTTAATGGAAACTATGCTAAGTCTTACATCATGACCATGATAATATGAACCAGGCAAATCAAGTCTTTGGAACTTCTCCAACAGTGGTTCAAGTGTCCCAATCAAACGTAGTTCCTCCTCATGAGGTACTTTCACAAGCAGCTCCTATAGACCCAACGGAAAAAAAAATCAATGCAGATATGCACTGAGGCACCACAAACTTTAAGGTGGAGAACTGGAAAAAAATCAGCAACAAGAATGACTCAACAAGATATCAGCATACCAGATATGAATAAATGAACGATCTGTAGAAGCAACTCCCATCTCCAGCTACTTTCCGGTATTCAGAGTAATTAGCCAAAAGCTTCTGCAGAAGCCCAAAGAATAGGAGAGAACAAATAGCAAACAAGTGAGTAAACAAAACAAGTACAAGTTTAATGGTTCACAAGTCGTACTTACATTTGATTTATCTTTCATAGGGTCGTATGCAAACTCAGACTCTAGAGATGATAAAGGCTCCTGCGCCAAGAAAATTTCAGTTAGTATATTACAGACACCAATGCAGTTTTCTCAAATTGCCATCTCTTAACATCCAACATATGAGCATACTCAATAAGAAAATTAACCTTTTCATGAATTTTGGGGCCGCCATTCTGCGATGTCTGCAAAACCATAGAAAACTGAAGGTACAAAGAGGTTAACAAAGAACCAATGAGGAAAAGTTAATTGGACTATGCATTATAAAAAGAAACCGTCACTCACATCATCACATGGCGCATCCTCATGTCTCCAAAAAGAATGTCCAAGAATCTGAAAAGGGCACTATAGTTGATAAGGGGTATGCATTTACGTGCGATCACATTTAAGCTCCACAAAACAACATAAGCGATAATTACTATCCTGCTTGGGATAAACAGGAATAAATCAAATCAAAATGACCATGGGATGGACTGCATGCCCACTGAATCCTTACTACATCAATCAAAACTCCAGGGAGCAGTCACTAAGACACACCCTCTACTGTAATGCAGGCATTTTCAATGAAATGATATACACTGGCAATCCACACCAATTGCTCGATGTCTTTAATAACCAAATTTGGAGTATTGCACTGAAATCCAACAGGAATTGGTTGTCATTGACTAATGAAAAGGAAGTATACATTTATATTATTACAATCCGACATGTTCATTCCTTGGAACAAAAGGATGTCTGGCAGTTAAATTGGTACCAAAATCCACACGATTTTACAGATACATCATATATGTGGGCTTAGTGCTAACTAGTTGCTAAACAGAAGCTGCATACCCAGTTGGTGCAGCACATTGCCACATTATGTTTTTAGGGTATTCCGCTATTGTAAAAATGCGATAAAAAGAAATGACGTATGACCATACAGCATTTAGCATTAGTACAATTGCTACAGTCTAAGATCTCGATCCGGACTATGTACACTCCGAAATAGAAGGAATGCATAGATAGTATCTCTAGGTTTGCCCAACCCAAGCAAAAAAAAACTGTTATTAAGCAATACATAGGGATGCTTTAGCAGTATACAGAGCTTCAATTTGTTTCCGAATTCCACCTTATATCCCTAAAAGAGACAATCATATAGGACTTTAACAGCACCAAGATTTTACAGGCCTCAAAGGTGAAGCACATATGACTGATCTTGTAAATGAACAAGCACCATTGACATCCCAAACAAACTTAGCAAGAAATGAGGGAAACCATAAAGAGTAGCACAACTTATAATATCTGGTCTCGAGTCACACTTCGCGTTGGTATCAAAGAAATTGTGAATTAGAACATTCTAAACATGGGCATTACATATATTACCAAATTCTTAAAAGAAATCCCAAATCAGGATATCTGGCAGTTAAATTTGGTAATATATTCCACCCGATTTTACAGATATATCATAGCTATGGGCTTACTGCTAACTAGTTTCCAAAAAGAAGCTGCATACGCAGCTTGTGTGGTGCAAATAACTAAGTTCTGTGCAACTAATGAAAGAAACGAGTAACTAGTTTGGCTTCCAGAATTTTGCATATGCAATTAGTAGTATACTGGAAACTATTTTAGATTGTCTACATACAAGATTTATGACATGCATACAGCCTTATATGAGCAATTTATTGATGTTTCTCATGGCATTTTCAGTTCAGGCTAGATCAAGAAAACTTTAGTTGCAAACTTTGCCTCTAGATGTTATTCTCCATACAGAGTCAATTAATTACAATTGGCTAGTACATTTAATTTTCTATGCTACCTAGCGCTTACCTACAATTCTTATCTCTATCATCCTTTGGACAAACTTTGAGTTGCGATAGGTACTGCACTGGTTTTACTTCAGTAAGTCATTAAAAGCAGTCGTAAATACATGCGGGTTTTTATTTCATTTTAAAGAAGAGTTGTGAACAGTTTGCAAGATGGCTACTTTTAATTTCAGTTAGGACTGTAGTCACTGTTCATGTTTGTAGGAGATCCAGCACACTTTACATGAACATTGACTCGGTAAAAAAAAACTTGAGATTTTTTTTTGCTAATTAAGCTATGAGCATAAGGTTACGAATATGAACATTGTTTGTTTTTTGTAGAAGTGCACAAAACAAGAAGAATCTGTTGCATAACTGAGCCACAAACAAAAGATTAGGAATTGGTGGAAAGAATCATATTATGTTCTGACAGTATTCCGCTATTGTAAAATCGTTGGACAACAAATGTTTACCATCTAAATTAGCAAGATTTGTGGGAAAAAAGTCTCAACTAGCAAGCTAAGGAATGTTCAGAGGTACAGACTATTCATGCTATTGCCAATCGTTATCTATGCCATAATTCTATTTTTATACAGACAGAAGATATTACACAACGATCAAATTCATACAAGGCCAAGAACTTTGAAGACCATAAAAAGAAATGACCTATGACCATATAGCATTTAGCATTACTACAATTGCTACAGTCTAAGATCTTGGCCCAGGCTATGTACACTCCAAAATAGAAGGAATGGATATATAGAATCCCTAGGTTTGCTCAAACCAAGCGAAAATTTCCATTATTAAGCAGTACATAGGGATGCAGAAGCAATATAAAACTTCAATTTGTTTTCCAATTCCACCTTATATCCCTGAAAGAGACAATAATATACGACTTCAATAGCACCAAGATTTTTACAGGCCTCAAAGGTAAAGCACATGTGACTGATCTTGTAAATGAACGGGTACCATTGACATCCCAAATGAACTTAGCAAGAAATGTGGAGAACCATCACGAATATCATAACTTATAATTTCTGGTCTCGTGTCACATTACGTTTTGGTATCAAAGATATGGTGAACTAGAACTAGTCACTGTTCATATTAGTGGTCATGATTGTAGGAGATCTAAAACATAAACATTGGTTTTTGTAAAAGTGCACCAAACAAGAAGAATATGTTGCATAACTGAGCAACAAACATAAGATATAACAAATGACTTGGTGGAAAGAATCATATTGTGTTTTTAGGGTACTCACTCGTAAAAAATGTTGGACATCAAATGTCTACCATCTATATTAGCACGATTTGCGGGAAAATAAAATCTCAAGTAGCAAGCTAAGGAACGTTCAGATGTACAGACAATTCATGTTATTGCCGATCATTATCTATGCCATGATTCAATTTTTATACGGAAAGCTAACACACAACGATAAAATTCATACAAGGCCAAAAGATAAATATGAACTGTGAAGACATAAAAAAGAAATGACGTCTGACCATATAGCATTTAGCATTAGTACAAATGCTACAGTCTAAGATCTCGACTCAGGCAATGTAGAAGGAACACATAGATCGTATCCCTAGATTTGCCCAAAACCAAACGAAAATTTCAGTTATCACGCAATACATAGGGATGCTTTAGCATTATACAGAACTTCAGTTTGTTTTCGAATTCTACCTTATATCCCTAAAAGAGACAATCATATAGGACTTTAACAGCACTAAGATTTACAGGCCTCAAAGGTAAAGCACATATGACTGATCTTGTAAATGAACAAGCACCATTGACATCCCAAATGAACTTAGCAGGAAATGTGGGGGAAGCATCACCAATATCATAACTTGTAAGATTCTGTTATCACCAGATTTTGGCCAAATCAGGAGATGGGCCGTAAGGGAGATAGGCTTGGAAGATTACACGTGGAAGATCTCTGAAGCGGCCTTGCACGAAGAGTTTGGGCTAGATTGCCCGTGTATTTTAATATAGTAGATCGCATCTTAGATTAAAAGATAGAATTTGACCCGTGCACGGTTAGGTGCACGCCTGAAATTAGAAAGTCCCCTGGACTATAAATATGTATCTAGGGTTTATGGAATAAACAACAACCAACGTTCAACCACAAATCAATCTCGGCGCATCGCCAACTCCTTCGTCTCGAGGGTTTCTACCGTTAAGCATCATGCTGCCTAGATCGCATCTTGCGATCTAGGCAGCACAAGCTTTATGTTGTTCATGCGTTGCTCGTACTGAAGCCTTTTTGATGGCGAGCAACGTAGTTATCTTAGATGTGTTAGGGTTAGCATTGTTCTTCGTATCATATGTTGTCGTAGTGCAACCCTTACGCATCTAGCCGCCCTTACACCTATCTTAGGTGTAGGGGCGGCACCCCGCTTAATCATTATTTAGTAGATCTGATCCGTTACGGTTGCTCATTGTCCTACAAGGATTAGTTTAATATCTGCAATAGTTAGGCCTTACAAAGGGTTGGAGGATCCAGCGGCACGTAGGGTGTCGTTTGCTAGTCCTAAACAGGATGTTCCGGGGATCAACCTCGTGTTGGTTTTTAGGCCTTGTTTAGGATCGGCTTACGATCACCGTGCGTGGCCGCGAGGCCCAATCGTGAGTAGGATGATCCGATTATGCGGTGAAAACCCCAAATCGTCGTAGATCGAGTTAGCTTTATCTTGATCAGGCAGGACCACCATATATTCGTGCACCTCGTACTGACTGTAAAGATTCGATTGCTTTTTTTATTTTCTTTTAGGGTGCTGACTGTAAAGATTCGAAACTTTGATTTTATTAGATCGTAACTAGTCTAATTTGTAATAAAATAGAAGTAGTCTTTTGTAAACCGGTCAACGCAGACGCACCACCTACACCACCACTGCCTGGCACACCCAGGCCCGTGGGGCCTTTTTTTTATTTTCTATTTTATTCTGCAGCAGTGGCGCACCCTTCATGTCTACAGTGGCGCACCCAACATATTTTACAGTGGCGCATCCTTCATGTCTGTAGTGGCGCACCCTTCATAGCATAGCAATGGCGCACCTATTAGTGCGCCACTGGTATGTCCCCTAGTAGTGGCGCACCACTAGTGCGCCACTGCTAACAAGTTAGTAGTGGCGTGATAGTAGTGGCGCATCACTAGTGCGCCACTGATAGCTAAAAGTGGTGCGCCACTAATAAGCTGTTTTCTAGTAGTGAACCCTAGTCGTACCCCTTCACACGATGAAGAATAGCTGGTTGTCGTCTTCTCCAAAAGCGGGCACGCAGGAGGCGTGCTCACGCTCCACCACCGCACCCTCCTCACCTGCCCCCTCCTTCTTTATCTCTCTGTGCCAAACCCTAGCGCTCCAACCCCTATCCTTTTCTTCCCTCACGCCGCCGCCTCCCATCTCCCTCTTTTTCTCTTATCTGTGAGCAAACGAAGGAGAAAGACCTCACTGTACCGCCTCCACATCGCCATGGCGCCGCCACTCCAGAGCGTCCCCCGCTGTTCTGAAGACACCGGAAGATGCGTCTCGTCGTCCTCGTCCTCTCCGTCCAAGGAATCGAGCTAAGGCCCCGTAAACCGAGCGCACGGTCGCCGTTTCTCCTCCATGGCCGCGACGCTCCGGCGTCGATTCCGTCGCCCATGGTTCCTCTCCGGCCTTCTCGTCGCCTCCATCGTCTTCCCCGCGTCTAGGCGCATCTCCGACACTAAACGGCTCATCCCGATTCGCTCCGAGTCGCCGGATCCATTAACGAGCAGAGCTCCTCTCCGCCATGGTCTTCGTCCTCGAGCTCCGCGTGTGTCTCCTTCAGGTTGCTGGGCGCCCATCTCGTGACACCATCCACTCAGCAGCCCGCTTGGTTCGTCCCTTTCTCCTTCTCCCGTGAGATCCTAAGTTCAAACCCTCTCTGCTGCAATTAAATCCTTCCCTTTTTGTCTCTCTTTGTTCAGATCTCCTTCTCCCGTGAGATCCTAAGTTCAAACCCTCTCTGCTGCAATTAAATCCTTCCCTTTTTGTCTCTCTTTGTTCAGATCTCGTGCCTACAAACGCTTCATCTCGTGCGTGAGATCAGTCTGTTCAACATTACTAGCGCAGTCCATCTGGTTCGTTGCTTGGTCTATGTCTTTGGAGACCCAGGTTCAAGTCACAGGCCCAGACCTTTTGATCCAACCTTTCTTCTTTTTCTGCTCAGATCTGGCGCCTACTGGGCCTCGACCCGTTTCTCGTCGAGTGCAGCCGCCGCCCGCGCGGCCCGTAGCCTCCCGTCGCCGCGTGCACGCCAGAAGTGGGCCGGCCCACACGCGCCAGCCTTCCTTCCACCGGCCAGGTAGCAGGCTGCCTCCCAGATCCAGCCCAAACCCTCTCTCCGTCTTTTTATTTATTTGCAAATCTGTCTATTTTATATCTTTCAAACTATAACTCCAAATAAAAAGTGTTATATATGAAAATTGATCAGAAAAATATAAGGAACATGATTATGCCATCCATTCATCTGTTTGCATCTCGCATCATGTCGCGCCGTGATAGTTTGTGCATTTCCACCTCACATATATGCGGAGTATTTCGGACACCGACTATGGTTTTCCCCGCTCCGTTTAAATTTGAAGTAGCGCACCCTTGCCATGCTATGCCATGTTAACAACCACTTAACTTTGCCGGTAGAAAATGCAAGTCCAACTCTAGTTTGTTTGTCCGGGGTTCCGACTCCGATTAAATTGGATAAGTGCATCGCATCATCCTTGCCATGTCATGCATATCATCTCGAGCATGCCGACTCTTTATCCGTAGTAGTAAGACTTGCATGCGTTGTGTGTTCCAGCATTTGCTTCTTCTCGGATAGGATCACGAAGTGTTGATGTGAGATACTACGAGTCCTTCGACAAGTTCTTCTGCAGCTTTTCACAGGCGAGCCCTCTCTATTCACCTATTTTACTCTCTCCCTCGCACTGCTATCCTTATGTTGCGATTCTTTATCGAGTCACGTATCCTATTCCATTTTTTACCATAATAATCCTATATGTATCATTCCTTAACCATAGCCGTTGCTTGATGTTTGAGCCTTGCGAGTCGTAGGCGTGTTTAGGCTCTGTTGTTTATCTCGATCTGTTATCGGGATATGTTGGGTTGTTGGGAGGTTATCACATGCTATATTAGTTGTTGGAGATACACATGCTTTACTTAATTGTTAACAACTAAAATTGTAAGCAGATGCATCCGTGAGCCCCTTTGCGAAAGCATCGGAACTTTGACTTGCTAATGTCCCCTAGGACCCGAGTTCTTGTTATCCGTTCCGAGATTGAGCGCTCTACCCATGCGTGGGGACGATTATTGGGACCCCCTCACCCATTACCTTTTCTCAAGTCGGTTGAAAAGGGGCCACAACCTTGGTTTTATTTGCCTATGGCATGTATGCCATGCTTTACTTACTTGTTGCCTTCGGGTGTTTACTTCCTGTTGCCTTCGGGTGTTTATATTCGTATCTGTACCTTGCGGGACGTTTAGCGAAGCGTGTGGTTTGCACGCCTAGCCGCCGGCGCAAACCTACGAGTCCGCTCGGAGTACGGCCGGACTTCGTCACGGGTAGCTTAGTTGGGTGGCCCCCTAGACTTTCTTGTTGAGCCGGGAACGGTCTTGTTGTGAGACATCCACCTGTCGTAAGTGGGTCGAGCATGCGTATGGTTACATTTGGGCAACCCCTGCAGGGGTGTACATCTTATCGATAAGCCGTGTCCGCGGTTATGGACGACTTGGAATTGTATAGCTTGATCATAGAACAACTTATACCGTTATCTTGTTGCTAATAATCTGCTGATAACTTGCGTAGTAATATAGCATTACTACAACCGATACCTAATAAAACTTGTCCACCGTTGAGTGCCTTTTACATTGCCTCTTCGCAATTGTTGGAGGGGATATGTGTATTTGGCTGGGTTATGTTTGTGTAGTATTTATCTGTTACCATATGCGCTCTCTCACCTTCTCTATTAGACGGATGTTGTAGCGTGTCTCTATTGGTTATTGCTGCCGCTAAACCTACCATATAGCCCCAGGCGATATATATTTATACTCGCTCGGCGAGCATAGCCATTTCCAGTCTCGCTAAGTACGTGCCGGAGTTCGTTCCTTGGTACTTACTCTCGCCTTTCCCCTTTCTCTTTTGCTTCCTCCCTTTTGTCGGCAACCGATGGCCCGACTTTGACAGGTACGAGATGACGACGTTAGCAAGGTTACCCTTCGGCTTGGCACAGGCGGGGTTATGGACGCCACTGGTTATCTTCGGGACTCTTAGTCCAATTTGTATCTTGTCCGTACTCGGACGTATTCGATCTTCTCGTATGATTTGGATCTTTGTATTGTATATTTGTATCTTGACTCGTTGGAGTCGTTGTTGTAATATATGTATCTTGTGGGCTCTATTGTAATCCTGTTGTAATGTTACCGCTCGTGTTAATTCCTCTGGCATCACGTGTGTGATTCTTCGCGCACGTCGTGTCGGAGGGCGTCTCTGAATCGATATCGTGCGGATTTCGGCGGGTTCGCTGGAATCCTCAGGATACCGGTTTCGGGGCGTCACAACAATCATATAGGACTTTAACAGCACTAAGATTTACAGGCCTCAAAGGTAAAGCACATATGACTGATCTTGTAAATGAACAAGCACCATTGACATCCCAAATGAACTTAGCAGGAAATGTGGGGGAAGCATCACCAATATCATAACTTATAAGATTCTGTTATCACCAGATTTTGGCCAAATCAGGAGATGGGCCGTAAGGGAGATGGGCTTGGAAGATTACACGTGGAAGATCTCTGAAGCGGCCTTGCACGAAGAGTTTGGGCTAGATTGCCCGTGTATTTTAATATAGTAGATCGCATCTTAGATTAAAAGATAGAATTTGACCCGTGCACGGTTAGGTGCACGCCTGAAATTAGAAAGTCCCCTGAACTATAAATATGTATCTAGGGTTTATGGAATAAACAACAACCAACGTTCAACCACAAATCAATCTCGGCGCATCGCCAACTCCTTCGTCTCGAGGGTTTCTACCGGTAAGCATCATGCTGCCTAGATCGCATCTTGCGATCTAGGCAGACACAAGCTTTATGTTGTTCATGCGTTGCTCGTATCGAAGCCTTTTTGATGGCGAGCAACGTAGTTATCTTAGATGTGTTAGGGTTAGCATTGTTCTTCGTATCATATGCTGTCGTAGTGCAACCCTTACGCATCTAGCCGCCCTTACACCTATCTTAGGTGTAGGGGGGGCACCCCGCTTAATCATTATTTAGTAGATCCGATCTGTTACGGTTGCTCCTTGTCCTACAAGGATTAGTTTAATATCTGCAATAGTTAGGCCTTACAAAGGGTTGGAGGATCCAGCGGCACGTAGGGTGTCGTTTGCTAGTCCTAAACAGGATGTTCCGGGGATCAACCTCGTGTTGGTTTTTAGGCCTTGTTTAGGATCGGCTTACGATCACCGTGCGTGGCCGCGAGGCCCAATCGTGAGTAGGATGATCCGATTATGCGGTGAAAACCCCAAATCGTCGTAGATCGAGTTAGCTTTATCTTGATCAAGCGGGACCACCATATATTCGTGCACCTCGTACGAATCATGGGTGGATCGGCTCCTTGAGCCGATTCACGAGACAACCCGAGAGCCGATCGAGGCTCGTATTTAATGTTTACGTGTATGCCATGCGAGAAACTAAGCGAGGCATCTCCATCACCTTCCCGACCAGGTATAGGTCGGGTGGCACGCCCTGCACCGAGCATCGGACGTGCGTACCGGAGGCTTTGCGGGCCGTCGCTCGGAGGGACCGAGGGCCAGCCGCAGCCCTAAGTTGTTCCCGGCTCTACTCGTGTTGCCCGTCGCCGCTCGCCGGTGGGTTTCGACGTCAACACATTTCGGCACGCCGGTGGGACAATCTTCTACATCAACCACATCGCCATCTACATCCGAGATGGCGGACGGCACGCCGATCACGTACGAGGATCCGACCGACGAGCTCAAGAAGAAGTATGACGAGGTCAAAGCTATCCTCGAGGCCGATCTCATCGGCTCTTTTCACAGAACCCGTTCACATGGCATCAGGTGGAAGGGGTTCTCGCCTGACGGTGCGCTCGATGGCATCAGGTGTATTTTTAGTTATCTTTCTTGTATCTTGTTTGCTTTCATAATTCTGGCCTGGTTATCATTTCAAAGGCAGTTGTATTTTTAGTACATGATCCTCATTTTATGAATTACTGCACATCTCTGTTTAGCCTGATAAATTATGCATACATCTGCTGAGGTTTACTTCACAACTTATAGATTTGTGTTATTGCATACGGCTATGGGAGGTCTATTTGGTGGGGTTGCATTTACAACTTACAGCGTTTCAAAATTATTTAACAAAAACATTTGTGCCCCATCAGACTCAGATGAGCGTTCAGTAAAGCTTGACAACAAATGAGAATTGTGGAATGCAATTAAATATTCTGATGAAGCAGTAAAAAGGAGAAAAAAATGATGAATGTCCATTCATTATTTTGTTGAGATGTTTATCACTTTACCTTCATTTTTTAACCATTTTGTTTTGCAGGACAACAAGAAATCCACATTCAGTTGACAGATATACTTGCGGTTCTTCATCTGGTCCAGCTGCACTTGTGTGGCTATGCTCAGTAACAATTGGGGCAGATGGAGTAGGTTTGTATTCATAAATCTGTCAGCTATCTCTAGATATTACTTTTGTGTGGCACAGGTTTTGTTAGGATTCAATCTTCCGTATGTGGCATTGTTGGTTTCAAGGCAACATTCGGTTGGACATATATGAATGGGTAACTAAGAAATGTTCCGTCTCACAGGATATTTACCAGTGTTCCTTTTAGGGGTCATAATTTATACGGATTAGGAACATAAAATACTTTTAAACAATACTTCAATAAACTTTACTAACTTATGTAGTTATGTTATCACTCCAAGCGATCCTAATTCAGTTAAAATGATGGCAATTGGGTCTGCTGGTTCTATGCAGAATTTTGACACACCCATTTTATCACGGTATTCAATTTAATGTTCAGAACAATCTAATCACTCATCTAACACACAAGTTCCTAGATACCCCAGTGTCCAGGCACGTGTTCTGTAGACTAGCTCAAGCTTTTGTGCCCTAATTCTTTTTCGTGCTTTGTTCTTCTCTCATAAATTTCAAGTTATGGAAAGTTATTCAAATGTTTCTATACCTGAAATTTCGTCAGATGCTTTCTTGACCTCTTGCAGCCTCAGTGCAGGATAACACACTCAGTACTGAAGATGGATTTGGTGCTTTGCCCAAGTACCATTCCAGGTTTCAGACCGAGCAATGTGAATCGTCAAGAATGATCTTGCTAACCTAGGCCGTAGTGTGTCAAGTACGAGTGTGATGTTTAATTCAATACTACCAGTTAAGCAAGATTGTAAGAACTTGGTTTTTGTGAATTAATAAGATAACTTTTTCAAAAAGAAAAGATGAAGCATATCTTCATATGGTGAGGGTTTATTTGCTGTGAAATGCTCAACTACTTCACTTGGCATGTCTTCCAGGAAACTATATTTTGTTTCCATTGAAAATATGTATTGATTCCATTAACTCGAGAGGGTCATTATATGTTGCAGGAAAATGAATAGGATTCCATTTACTTAATGAAAGTCCCACTAATTGTCTAACATAGAGATGACTTGCATGATGGAAAATCTCTAGGTAAGATAGTGATAGAAATAACTGAAGCTGGTCCAGAATTATAAGATGGATAAAAATAAAAATGGCAGTATATCGGATTGGTTTTTTTTAGATGTACCGGATGGGTATTGAAAACACAAGTCACCTTGCTTGCGATGCCCAACAAAATAAGATCACCTTTTCTTCATGTTTTGTTTTCCCGTGGCAACGCACGGGCATTTTTACTAGTTAGCCTAGAAGTTTGCAAATCTTCAGTCAACCGCGGCTCGCGTGCGATATAATTTCCGGATCAAATCCATTGTGTGTTCATCGAGAAGCTTAAGAAGAAGACACGTTCCGTACGATCTAGCTCACGTGGTGCAACTCCAGCGACCAGGCATATGTGCAAGTCTTCAAGCTAGTATTGTATCTTATTAGAAGAAAAATTTGAAGAAAAATTTGCTTTCTCATTTTTGAAAATGCTTTAAATTCTTAACCAAGGCAAATGAAACTTTAGCAAAGACATAGTTTAGTAGGACCTAAATAACATATTATAATCATATTAGCAGTAAAATAATTTGTTGTTATATAAAATAAACATTGGTATACGATCTACGGGATGTTGCGCCAAGGCGCACCTCCAAATCTATTAAACTATAGCTTGGGTTCCATGTTGCGCGCCCGGCGCCTCGACACAAAGCACCACACAACCATCGAGACGATGGCGATTGCGGCGGCCACGGACCCGAGCACCGCGATCAGTATCACCCACCATGACGTTCCCTTCTTCTTCTTTCCATCGAGCCGGTCCACCGTCAGGTCCCAGTCACGGACGCCGACGAAGATATCGCGGACTGTGCCGGCGAAGAGACCGACAAGCGTGGTCTCCGTGGTGCCTTGGCCGACGAAGACACCGAAGGGGGAGGTCTGCGGGCTGCCTTGGCGGCCGGCGAGAGAGAGCGGCGTGTCGAGCAGGGCTCTCGACGGCCTCGGCTCCCCGCCGGCGGCACCGACGTACACGTGCAGGACGTGCGCGGCGGCGTCGTACTCGACCCACACGGCGGCCGCCGCGGTGCCGTTGGGCGTGACGGTGACGTTGAGGCCCACGTCCGGGGAATCGGGCGCGTACGACTTCACCGTGCCGACCTCGACCGCGGCGAGGCCGTCCGCCGTGGCGTTCGGCACGGCGGCGCCGGCGGCCGAGTCGTTGGCGCCGCGGAGCCCCACTGGGTTGTTGAACGTCGGGTACCTGTCGAGGAGGATGACGAATGAGATGGGGGAGGCGGAGCTCTCCACCGTGAAGCTCGTGTTGAAGGACGCCTCGCGTGCCGGCGGCCCGCCGGCTCCGCCGGCGCGCCAGAGGTTGATCATGTCGGGGAGCAGCAGGAAGCCCTCGGACACGTTGACCTCCGGGAAGGGCCGCTCGGGCTGGAAGAGGAGCGACGCTGGCGTGATGACGGACATGTTGGTGGCCACCACGAGGTTGTCGGTCGTGTTGACGTTGAAGACTGGGAAGCTGTAGGACTCGACGTCTTTTGCCGCCGTCGAGGACGCCGCCATGATGGTGGCTGCGCAGAGCAGCACTAGCGTCAGAGCTGTATGTTTAGGAGAGCTTGCCATCTTGTCAGTACGTGTACCTCCGTTGTTTGTGTTTGGGTGTTCGCATAGAAACACGGAACGTCGGGAAACTTCTTTTATAGCTCAGGCTTACGCTGACAAAGTCAAGAAAGGACAAAATGTAGTGTACTGGTCAAACAAAAAGAGAGAAGAAACATCAAGATTCAAAGCCGGGTCAAAGCTAAACAAGCTAGGAGTTAAGCAATCGTCGATTAGGCCATCACCCATCAGGGATAATGGATATATTTCAAGTAACACGCTCTACCATAATTTTTTGCGGATAATCCCAATTTTGGTTTAATAGTACATCCCAATAAAGGACGACCATACTTATTCAACTTATCTCTTTCAACTTGGATACCATGAGGCGGACCTTGGAAAGTTTTTGAATAAGCAACGGGAATTCGTAGATCCTCCAGACGTAGAGCACGTAGGGCTTTGAAACCAAATACGTTAGTTTGTCGCGCCGTTAGCTATCAGATTGTTTTCTCTTGAAGTGAGCTATTAGATTGTTTGCTATAGTGTTTTGGAAAAGCTTCCATAGATCTCAATCCTCAAAACAGTGTAAACATGAAGGGATAACATGTAAAATTACTTGTTTGAAACATCTTAAATTAGCCTTTGATATTATAAGTTGTATTTTTGGTAGTCAAAGGAAAACAATCAGAAAAGGGGGAAGCTTGCTCATGGGATGATGAAGAAAGAGGGTAGTATGGACAAAAACACCGGATGATCGTATGTCGTTGGAAAAAAATGAGGGTAATATGCTAGTAGCACCATACAGGCCCGCAGCGAGGATAACACACACCGATTCAAAGATGTGACGTACGATGAAGCAAGTTTTTTTCCAGAGCTATCGGTAATTTTTTTTTGACTAAAGGAGGTGTTAGATGATGGGGTACCTTTGTCTCCGGAGTTGCTATAGAAGAAAAAAGCAGTATTTACACCGGCTGAAAGAGGTAGTGGGTGAAATAAGTATACATTCAGGGACGGAGCCAGGAAAGTGATATAAGGGGGGCCAACTACATGTAAAAAATTCTTGGAGGGGGCCATATAGCTAAATTTAGGTAAAGCTGCAGGTCAAATCATCATATTACAAGGGTATTTTCAGAAAAAAATCCATCATGAGGGGGGCCATGGCCCCAGCCAGCCCCCTGCTGGCTCCGTCCCTGTATACATTTATAAAGATACGGTAGAAAACGGTAATAGTATTATCTCTAGGTAAAGGAGGCAACGGAAGGTGAAGTAAATATATTTTTCCAATGATATCTTAAAAAGGCATAATAGTATTTTCCCTGAGTGAAAAGTGGCGAATATTGGGTTTTCAAATTATATCGCCGAAGATTTATGCACCAGTGAAAATTTTCTAACGCGTAATTACCATAGAAAACTGCTATTGAGGCTTCACATTTGTTTATAAATTACCACGCTAGGGCATAGTTGAAGAAACACTTTTAAAAATGACCACTAAAGAAATATATGCTCCGAAAGAATTGCTGTTGGATGATAATGATATATTTCATAGCTTATGTCGGCAATTTACTGTTGACCTTTATGGTTTTTACCGAGAATTTTTTTCGAGCAAATATAGATATTTGCAGCCTCGCAAAAAATACTGATAAATAGTTAACCTGGCAAATTACTACTAAAATTGAAGTTTTCTACCGACAGCTCAGTGCAAAAACTACTATTATAAAGCTTATCGGCACACCGTTCATTGCACTATTCATGCACATGAACATTTCCTAAATTATTGTGTTTGCAGCAAATGGGTGTATCTTTCTGATCTTCTAGACTACTACAGAAAAAATTGCTTTCAGGAAAATATACTCTCTCTCTCTATCTTATTGAATTTATTTGAGATTTATTTAAATTTAGACGTTTGTAGTATTATTTAGTGTTTAGAAACAACTTTTATAAAACGGAGGGAGTAGTTATTTACTGTCTAGTAATTATTGCTAAATAGTTAACATGATAAACTACTGCTAAAGTTGAAGTTTTTATCCAACCAGTGCCCAACTCGGTGAGGAACCAGCAAAGGGGTTTAGCTTTCATATACAGTACGTGGGATAACTTATTTCCCTATTAAAATTTGTATTACGAGGCGAAGTTCAGAAAATATACATTACGAGAATGAAGATTCGACACCTCTACTCTTACTTGCGTTGTACCTGGTCTTCGCTAGAGTTGCGCCACGTGAAGTACAGTAGTTCGTATGCAGCATACGGAACGTGTATGTTGCTGACTTGCTGTAGCTTCTCGATTTATCGGTAGGATTCAGTGGATTTGGTCCACGAATTATACTGCACGCCTGTCATGGTTGACTTCTGCCAAGAGTGGGAGCCTTGGATCGTGGTGTCGTACGACACGACTGGTTTATCTGTTGTTCACTCCTTGATTCTAGGCCTGACAAGTGATAACGTGTGGCCTGATTCCACGTGACTATGTAAGGGCATGAATAATAGTTGATAAGATTGTTTTATCTTAGTCTCGCCACGTAATTTAGATATAACAAGAAAATATGATTTACAATGAGTTATTTTTTAGTCTTATCTCTAGTAATGAGACATCTTTAAATAAGTGGTGAGACATATTGTTGCTAAGAGATGATCTCTTAACTAAGAGAAGAGAAACCTCTTTTTCCTATTTCTCTCTCCTCCACATCATCAATTATCCTATTTTGATTTCTAAAAAAAATCAGTCCATACCTGTAATGTTACTCGTGGAAGTCTACGTGTGAAACTCGGTAAACTACGAGATATACTCTCTCCGCCTCGTCTCACGAAGGTTTTTTGAGATTTTTTAAAATTTAAATTTACTTAAATATATAAAGATACTAAATAGTATGTAGGTATATTTTAATCCAGATCGAATGTATCAGCATGCAACAACAATCCCATGATCCGTGTATCATGGAGCAAAATAGAACCGATATCAAAAGTACATCCATAAATACTGGAGCATATATTACATTATCTTATGAACACCAAATAGGTCAAGCTTGCAATAGGAAGTCAAAAAGGGAACTCCGAGTCCTAACCAACATGCTTTACCCTGGAAGCAACTCAGGGAACTCCGAGTCCTATACTACAATGAGGAATCCAGATCAAACGTATCAGCATGCAACAACGATCCCATGATCAGCGTATCATGGAGCAAAATAGAACCGATATAAAAAATACATCCATAAATACTGAAACATATATTATATTCTATTGAAACCATGAATACTAAATAGGTCTAGCTTGCAGCAGGAAGTCAAAAAGGGAACTCCGAGTCCTAACCAGCATGTTTTTACCCTGCAAGCAGCGTGTTTTGATAAACACAATCATCGTAGGTTCATGACTTTCATGAAGTCATATGTCGTTTCACCATATGGCACCTATCGAAACTTCACCACACCTATGGTGCTACACCCACATTTCGCAAATGGAGGGAGTTCTGGTGGGATCTTTCCTATTGAAGCGGGTTGAGTGGGATGTTGTATTTGTTCACGTCATGGCCGTGAGGGGCGCATGTTTGTGTGCACAGTAGGGATACTGCAACCCCACTTGTATGTGACAAGCCCGCCTTCAATAAACTTTGAGCGAGCATATGTTAATCCCTAGACATACGGGTGCGGAAGGTTGATGAAGCGCGTCGCTTGGGGCAATGAAGCCCATCTCGCGTCTTTGATATCAAATGCTAGTAGTTACATTGCTCAGTAGTTTGCATGAAATAGAATCAGCCTCTAAAGAAATCTGAGAACCACCTTTTGCTGGAGAAATGTACTCTCTAGAGTTCTTGGTAATTAGGGAGTCGTTAATGTATTTCCTATTTTTTCAGTTGTTTTGTGTTGGTGCGTTTGATCACTTGATGGTGTGCGTCTCCGTGGCTAAAGAGGTTTTCGTGATGATCACAAACAATTACGGAGTACGTACTGCCATCGGATTGTGATCCATGAGACCCCTGGCGCCGTTCTGATGCTGTTGCATCCGAGTCCGATCTGATGCGGACTACCAAGCGACTCATCATCCTCAACAAGTAGCCACGCGACGGCGTACAAGGCATCGCACAACTCAAAGATCGACAACAGGCCGTCACCTGGTAACCAAGGTACGACGATGGCAGAGGAGATAGCAGCAGTTGCCGCCGCCAAGCGAGCAGAATTCGAGGCCGGCACGGCCGCCGACCCCGGGAAGGCCAAGCTGTGGGCCGGCTTCGTGACCTTCGAGCTCAAGGACGGAGGCGGCGGCATCGAGGCCGGCCGCGCCGTCTGCGAGCGAGCACTCGCCGCGCTCTCCGACTCCGCCATTGAGAATTTCGTGTACTGGAGCTGGTCCCTGGCAGAGCGCAGAGCCGGCGACGTCGACGGGCAGCGGCGGGTGCTCGAGCGGTGGGTGCGTCGGCTCCCGCGGGGCGGCGGCGGCTTCGGCAAGCAAGGCTGGGATGATTACTTGGAGTTCGAAGTCGGCAACGGCGAGGTGGATCGCGTGCGCGCCGTCGGCGAGGGGCTCCTCGCCGCCTTCCCCATGGACCCGACCGCCTACCTGCTCTACGTCAGGGCCCTGGCCGCTCTGTCACGGCACGTTGAAGCCTTCGCCGTCGCGGAGCGCGGCGTCAAGGAGCTGTCCGGCTGGTGTCGTGGCCACGATGAGCGCATCTGGAGGTTCATGGCCAAGTACATCAAAAGCCTCAAGACGAAGCAGAGCACCGCGTGGGACGACAGTAATTTCTGGTAGTAGACGCTAGAAATGGTTTGATGAAATTGTTCCCATGTTTATTTACTTTTGAGAAAAACATGACTGCTTCTGTAACTTCTAAGATACTAGCTATTACAGTAATAATTTTTAACGAAAAGACATCATCGGCCTTACCTCATCACAGCGTGAAATCTAAACCTGTAATACTCTTTCTTCCTCAACAGCTCATAAACTTGCTGCTCGTTCCAGCACATAATTTCGATAAAAATGTCGTAGTTCTAAACTTGCTGCTCCTTCCAGCACATAATTTCAGCCACGTTTTCCTAACCCAGAAAGAAATCTTATAGATTTCTGTACGTATGCAGAAAGGATAGAATCAGTGCACCATGTGTACACAACATGAGTAATTTACATGTAACCTGACTCTGATAAGGCTTGACGTATATCTCATGCTACGGTATCCACGACTTCCTACAAGTACTACTGGTAGATGATATCGTAGTGCCCTGGCCTATACAGCAGCGTCACACGAGGAACTACGGGAAAAGCCTCTGGTGACTCGTAGATTGTGTGGATGTTTGGCTCCGCAATCGGTGAAATGTCAATAATGACAATCCGAAGGGGCACATGTAATACGTCCGTGAGCGCGACCAGATGAACTTCCAATGCATCTTTCTCCATTGGGATGACTTTCCCTCTGCACCACTGCAATTTGAAAACAGAAAGGATGTGGAAAAGTGAGGAAGTTACATCAATTTTGTACAACCAAACTCACCTGCAGGTATAACTAACATGATGTGCCCAATTTGCTCTTACCATAGTTGCATCACACAAAAAGCATAACTAGCAGACAACAAGACAAATACCATACCTATTACTACATTTCAGACCACACAAAAAAGTAAACACTCACCCCTTCAGGATACAATGGATCAAGCTCAGGTATGGCATCGCTAAACTTTTCAACCTCAGTGCATATCTGAATCGCTGTCACCAGTCGAAGATAGGATATGACTAGATAATAAAAATAGCTGGAGTCAGAAAATTAAAATAAGGTAGAAACATAGGTGAGAAAGTTGTTCTGTTTTCTCACTATTTGCAAAATTCTGCTCATTCTGACTCTCCTGGAAAAGCCAATCTTCATAGTCACTGCAAAAAAACATTTATAACATAAGTGTGCAGTATAGTTAATTGTTGTGGTAATATCAATGTGAAGTTGTGAACCCACCTTACTGATAGAGTTTGTTTTTGGTCCATACATCTTAGTATCAAGTTCACAAAAGCCTGGATGGATCACAAAATTATTATGAGTATATATGGCTTGATTGCAATTGGTGGTTCTGATCTGTAGAATTAAACAAATTGGTAAATGAAACAATGCAAGATGTCTTACATTATGACCATCAGCATATGAACCAGGCAAATGAAGTCTTTGGAACTTCTCCAACAATGGTTCAAGCGTCCCAATTAAGCGTAGTTCCTCGTCAGGAGATACTTTCACAAGCTGCTCCTATAGGCCCAATGGACAAAATGAAATCATCACTAGGTGCCACAAACTTTAAGGTGGAGAACTAGAAAAAATTCAGCAGCAAGGATGAATCAACAAGATATCAGCATACCAGATATGAATATAAGAACGATCTGTAGAAGCAACTCCCATCTCCAGCTACTTTCCGGTATTCAGAGTAATTAGCCAAAAGCTTCTGCAAAAGCCCACATAATAGGTGGGAACAAGTGAGTAAACAAAACAAGTACAAATTTTATGGTTCACAAGTCGTATTTACATTTGATTTATCTTTCATAGGATCGTATACAAATTCGGACTCTAGAGATGATAAAGGCTCCTGCACCAAGAACATTTCAGTTAGTATATTACAGACCAATGCAGTTTCCTCAAAGTGCCACCTCTTAGCATCCAGCATATGAGCATACTCAATAAGAAAATTAACCTTTTCATGAATTTTGGGGCCGCCATTCTGCGATGTCTGCAAAACCATAGAAAACTGAAGGTACAAAGAGGTTAACAAAGAACCAATGAGGGAAAGTTAATTGGACTAGACATTATAAAAAGAAACCGTCACTCACATCATCACATGGCGCATCCTCATGTCTCCAAAAAGAATGTCCAAGAATCTGAAAAGGGCACTATAGATGATAAGGGGTATGCATTTACGTCCGATCACATTTAAGCTCCACAAAACAACATAAGCGATAATTACTATCCTGCTTGGGATAAACAGGAATAAATCAAATCAAAATGACCATGGGATGGACTGCATGCCCACTGAATCCTTACTACATCAATCAAAACTCCATGGAGCAGTCACTAAGACACACCCTCTACTGTAATGCAGGCATTTTCAATAAAATGATATACACTGGCTATCCACACCAATTGCTTTAATAACCAAATTTGGAGTATTGCACTGAAATCCAACAGGAATTGGTTGTCATTGACTAATGAAAAGGAAATATACATTTATATTATTACAATCCGACATGTTCATTCCTTGGAACAAAAGGATGTCTGGCAGTTAAATTGGTACCAAAATCCACACGATTTTACAGATAGATCATATATGTGGGCTTAGTGCTAACTAGTTGCTAAACAGAAGCTGCATACCCAGTTGGTGCAGTACATTGCCACATTATGTTTTTAGGGTATTCCGCTATTGTAAAAATGCGATAAAAAGAAATGACGTATGACCATACAGCATTTAGCATTAGTACAATTTCTACAGTCTAAGATCTCGATCCGGACTATGTAGACTCCGAAATAGAAGGAATGCATAGATAGTATCTCTAGGTTTGCCTAACCCAAGCAAAAAAAAATCTGTTATTAAGCAATACATAGGGATGCTTTAGCAGTATACAGAGCTTCAATTTGTTTCTGAATTCCACCTTATATCCCTAAAAGAGACAATCATATAGGACTTTAACAGCACCAAGATTTTACAGGCCTCAAAGGTGAAGCACATATGACTGATCTTGTAAATGAACAAGCACCATTGACATCCCAAACAAACTTAGCAAGAAATGAGGGAAACCATAAAGAGTAGCACAACTTATAATATCTGGTCTCGAGTCACACTTCGCGTTGGTATCAAAAAAATCGTGAATTAGAACATTCTAAACATGGGCATTACATATATTACCAAATTCTTAAAAGAAATCCCAAATCAGGATATCTGGCAGTTAAATTTGGTAATATATTCCACCCGATTTTACAGATATATCATAGCTGTGGGCTTACTGCTAACTAGTTTCCAAAAAGAAGCTGCATACGCAGCTGGTGTGGTACAATAACTAAGTTCTGTGCAACGAATGAAAGAAACGAGTAACTAGTTTGGCTTCCAGAATTTTGTATATGCAATTAGTAGTATACTGGAAACTATTTTAGATTGTCTACATACAAGATTTATGACATGCATACAGCCCTGTACTTATATGAGCAATTTATTGATGTTTCTCACGGCATTTTCAGTTCAGGCTAGATCAACAAAACTTTAGTTGCAAACTTTGCCTCTAGATGTTATTCTCCATACAGAGTCAACTAATTACAATTGGCTAGTACATTTAATTTTCTATGCTACCTAGTGCTTACCTAGAATTCTTATCTCTATCATCCTTTGGACAAACTTTGAGTTGGGATAGGTACTGCACTGGTTTTACTTCAGTAAGTCATTAAAAGCAGTCGCAAATACATGCAGGTTTTTATTTCATTTTAAAGAAGAGTTGTGAACAGTTTGCAAGATGGCTACTTTTAATTTCAGTTAGGACTGTAGTCACTGTTCATGTTTGTAGGAGATCCAGCACACTTTACATGAACATTGACTCTGAGCATAAGGTTACGAATATGAACATTGTTTTTTTTTTTTGTAGAAGTGCACAAAACAAGAAGAATCTGTTGCATAACTGAGCCACAATCAAAAGATTAGGAATCGGTGGAAAGAATCATATTATGTTCTGACAGTATTCCGCTATTGTAAAATCGTTGGACAACAAATGTTTACCATCTAAATTAGCAAGATTTGTGGGAAATAAGTCTCAACTAGCAAGCTAAGGAATGTTCAGAGGTACAGACTATTCATGCTATTGCCAATCGTTATCTATGTCATATTCTATTTTTATACAGACAGAAGATATTACACAACGATCAAATTCATACAAGGCCAAGAACTTTGAAGACCATAAAAAGAAATGACTTATGACCATATAGCATTTAGTATTACTACAATTGCTACAGTCTAAGATCTTGGCCCAGGCTATGTACACTCCAAAATAGAAGGAATGGATATATAGAATCCCTAGGTTTGCTCAAACCAAGCGAAATTTTCCATTATTAAGCAGTACATAGGGATGCAGAAGCAATATAAAACTTCAATTTGTTTTCCAATTCCACCTTATATCCCTGAAAGAGACAATAATATACGACTTCAATAGCACCAAGATTTTTACAGGCCTCAAAGGTAAAGCACATGTGACTGATCATGTAAATGAACGGGTACCATTGACATCCCAAATGAACTTAGCAGGAAATGTGGAGAACCATCACGAATATCATAACTTATAATTTCTGGTCTCGTGTCACATTACGTTTTGGTATCAAAGAGATGGTGAACTAGAACTAGTCACTGTTCATATTAGTGGCCATGATTGTAGGAGATCTAAAACATAAACATTGGTTCTTGTAAAAGTGCACTAAACAAGAAGAATATGTTGCATAACTGAGCAACAAACATAAGATTTAACAAATGAATTATTGGAAAGAATCATATTATGTTTTTAGGGTACTGTGCTACTGTAAAAAAATGTTGGACAGCACATATCTACCATCTATATTAGCACGATTTGCGGGGAAATAAAATCTCAAGTAGCAAGCTAAGGAACGTTCAGATGTACAGACAATTCATGCTATTGCCGATCATTATCTATGCCATGATTCAATTTTTATACAGAAAGTTAACACACAACGATAAAATTCATGCAAGGCCAAAAGATAAATATGAACTGTGAAGACATAAAAGAGAAATGACGTCTGACCATATAGCATTTAGCATTAGTACAATTGCTACAGTCTTGGATCTCGACCCAGGCAATCTACACTCCAAAATAGAAGCAATGCGTAGATAGAATCTTTAGGTTTGCTCTAACCAAGCGAAAATTTCCGTTATTAAGCAATATATACATAGGGATGCTTTAGCAGTATACAGAACTTCAGTTTCTTTTCGAATTCTACCTTATATCCCTAAAAGAGACAGTCGTATAGGACTTTAACAGCACTAAGATTTACAGGCCTCAAAGGTAAAGCACGTATGACTGATCTTGTAAATGAACAAGCACCATTGACATCCCAAATGAACTTAGCAAAAAAAATGTGGGGGAAGCATCACGAATATCATAACTTGTAAGATTCCAAATTGCAAGATTCAATATTTCATATCTTTTTTGAACACAATATTTCATATCTGAGGGATACTATTCAGAGAGAAGATATAAATCAAGAACGAATTAAGTTGAGCAGTATTACTGGAAACTTGTAACCATTGCAAGATTCGGTATCTGAGACCACATAATTTTTTTGGGTGTGCTGTTAAAAGTGAAATTTTCCATCCAATCGCAAGTCCTGACGAAAGATCCAAACCATACCATTTAGAGAATCGATCTTTCATAAGAAATCATCAAAATAGTCACAGGGACAATCCCAAATCAGGAAGTTAGGGCTTTCTTGAAGTACCTGGGCATGCGTCTCCTCAAAGAAAGCTGGGTCGGTCCGGTAGTCGTCGGCGTCGGGAGAGCTGAGCGACGTTGAGGCGCCGCCGCGTGTACGGTCGCTGAAGCCGCCCCATGTGTCGCAGTCGTCGTCGTCGGAGTCGGAGTCCGAGCCCCCTGTTGGGCTGCTCAGACGCCGCGGGCCTAAGAGGAAGGGGGCGGCGGTCTTGTCCGTGATCTTGGCGTCTTGGTCTTGGACAAGTCCCCAGGCGGAGGACGAGGCGGCGCCAATGGTCGGACCGCCACTCGGGTCCTCGTTGGCGAAGACCGACCTCCCCGGCTGACCGGAGTGGTGCGCGCGGGGAGGAGAGGCAGGTGGGGAGTAGACCTCGGGTTCTTGGGGCGTGATGGAGGAGTTGGCCCCTCCGCCGCCGCAAGTGGGGTCGTCGGCGTGAGGAGAAGGGCGGCGGCCGTCCATTTTGGCGGTTGGGAGAGGCGGGAAGGGGGAGGATGGATTCGGGCCAGGGGAAGAAGGTGGAAGGAGGAAGGTGGTGGAGGAGGAGGCAGGGATCTGTTTCTGCAGATGACGGAGGTCGGCCCAGCTTTTCTTTCTACTAACAAGGAAGGCTCCGAAAATTTCATTCTTTCTAGCGGTCGGCCCAGCTATATGGCCTCCTTTCTTCAGAGACACCCTCTCGATTTTCTAAAATCTTTTTTGAATGGGCGCGCCTGGGTCACAGGCGACTGAGAATTAATAACTCTCAGTCGACCTGATTTCTCGCTTGCCAATCGATTTTTTTTTGACAATCAATACCACATATATTCATAGTAACAAATAGTACATGGTAGAGATACATGAACTGACTCCAACGATTACAAAATAAAGTCTAAAAGATAGTAATAAATCTTCGAGGTCTTCAATTTCTTTCTTCTTCCAGAACACAATCTTGTACTCTTGTGAAGGCAGCCAAAGATACATAACGAACCATAGACCTGTAGATACCGACGAAAGTTCTCCTATAATTTTTTGAGCCGCAATGCCAAGACTGCGTGCACGCACGCAACCATTAAAGCGATCATACAACATCGGCAAGAGTACCAACACCAGTATATCAGGGAATAATAACCAACTAGCTTTGTCGTCGTCGATGGAGAGCCGAGAGTACGAATCACCATTGTCGAGGACGTAGTAGCCGGGACAAAAACAGCGAGGATAATCCCCCTCGCGGCAACAACGACAAAAGATCCAAAATCGATCTGGCGAAGCAAGATCCGAAGACCCATACCTAAAAAATTGTGATTGTTCAACACCACCATTGACGCCGGGAAGAAGATCTCGTCGCCGAACGAAAGGCCGAAGATCACTTATTGCATACGATGCCATCTCCATTGAGGGGAAACCAACAAGAAGGCGGCTACTAAAATCCTAACATAATCTAATAAAAACAATACTTTTATTCAAAACTCCACGCATAGATCGGGTTCCCCACTCCTCCTGACGCCGGCGAAGCCGACCGGAGGAGGGGGAACCAATCTATGGAGGAGGATGAACTGGAGGCGGCTAGGGTTAGAGCGGCGGCTGAGAGGAGAGACCACGGGCGGCCCGCAATGAGGTACGTGCATATATCCGCTTGCCAATCGATTAGTTCTTTTATTTTGAGTGGATCCTGATCGATTACGTGAACTACATACGTTTGGTTTTGTTGGGCTTCAGGTTGATGGGCCCTTTTTTTCATGTACTATGCTAGAGGCTGGACACACAAACCAATTTCGTTATATGCTTTTTAGCTTAGCGCCGGACGCACTAGAGACTATAAGAGACAAGTAACATGGAAAATCAGTCGTAACACATTTGCTACTAAGAAATCTATAATATCTATAAAGTTCATCCCCACTAAGATTCATTTAATGTTTGCAAGCTGAAATTTGGTGAAGCCACATCACCCCAATTATTTTTACCCGTTGGATTTCAAATGTAAGATCATAGTTATCCATCCTAGCGCATGTCCTCTTCTCATCTTATGCGGCCCATCGTTGAGGAAGGGGAAAAAATGTAGCTTTTTGCATGGGTGTGGTCGTTCTACCTTAACTTTATTATTAATCCACCTGCTCACCTCCCGTCCTCCCGCATGCGAACGTTCAGTGGGTTAAATATCCTATCCTCTCAGCTTCCCTTTGTGAACCAACGTGTTCTCTCAGTATTCTGCTGTTTCATCTTCGTTTGTTCTCTATATGACCAGATCCACAATAGTGGAGGGTTTCTGACGGATTTCTTGTCTTCCAATGAGAGAATCTCTGGTGAACTTCACACATATTCCAAGCGGATGATATATTCAGAGCTAGCTACCTGCAATTCTTGACGGTTGCTCATGTTTGCTTCTCCCTGTCAAATCCTCTTTTCGATTTCAGCGACCGGACGAGCATAGGCCTTCATTATACTTATCCTCAAATCGCTCAAGTGAAGCTCTTGGCGTCTCACCGTGGCTCATGTCCAGGCCTCATCTCCATCCCGTCATTCTTCTCGACTGGGCAAATGGCTGATGGCACCTAACGGCACCACAGGGCGTCTCTTCTAAATTAATTTGGTGTTCTTAATTTTCTTCGTATGAAGATCAACGAATGGCCTCAGCCTTCCATGATGATAGAGTGCAGAATATGATACTTTGTTTTTGGTCCTCTACCAACTGTTCGATGGATTGTCCCAAGCTTCAGGTAAGAAGTTCTGACCTTGGCATTGCACACTTCATCATCTCTATTAGTACTTGGAAACGGACGTACTTTTAGCGTCAAAACAGAATATACAAACTAGCATATCTCAGTACATCAACATACATGCACTAAAGCATGCAAGATTCTAAACATGGAACTTCGTGTCTACTTATGTTATAATCTTATATGATGCATCACATCTTTTTGTTGTACTACTAGAAGAAGGCTACTAACTATACTTTTCATGTTTTCAGATTACTTATTCTCCTCAGATCATGTTTTCTCTCTCCCGGCTAGGTAGCAGTACCGAATTTTAGTGGACTTGGATTTTCTTAGTAGTTAGCTGATGGTATTTCAATCTTTTTGTGGTAGGTTTGGTCGGCAGGCAGTGCCCTGATATAATATATACTACTTAAGGTGGACGTTTTCACATATCTATTGCTTCATACTCCGTCTCTAATAGTTATATTTTCCTCTTTTGTTGAACTATGTAATGTCTAACAATTTACATTGGTAGTTTCTTCATGTTTTTCAGTGACTTGGTAGTATGCCACATATATATCAATATGACTTGAATAATTTTTATCTCAATGATTTCATATTGTGAATATTTGACTTCAAATTTGTTAAATCATTACTGGGTTTGGTAAGCATGCAAAAACGCAAAAACATGACCATGCTTTCATTGTTTTGGTCACAAGTTTCTGACCTTGCTTTTGAATATTAGGGTGAACAATCCATCACCATATCAAATAAACCAAAATCTGTTTCCATTCCCGCAACACCGTGTGACGTATTATCTATCTTCATTTAGTATTTCAAATTGTGCATGCAGGGTGTGCCGACCTCATCACAAAGCCTTATCATCCGCATGGCTTGCACGAGCGTGTTTTTTTTTTCCGGATTCATGTTATAAGATCAACTTTCATTCCCGCGGCAACGCGCGGGGAATCAACTAGTTCGTGGTTACAATCCGCGTGCAACTAAATAAAAATTATATGTAACATCAAAAATTCTTAGTTGCAACCCATATATAACTGGAAAATATTATAGTTTCAACCAACGTGTAACTATAAATATTGTAGTTGCAACCCACATGTAACTGAACAAATCTTAGTTGCACCCCACGTACGTGAAACAAAATATCAGAGTTCCAACTCACATGCAACTCGAAAAGGTCGCAGTTGCAACCCACATGCAACTAAAAAAGTTGCAGTTACAACCCACGTGTAAGTACAAATTGCCAGTAGCAACCTAGGTGGAAATACTCAGTTACAACACATTTGCAACTAGGAAAATATAAATTACACCACATTTGCAACTAGGAAACTATCAGTTGCAACTCATCTCTTGCTAAAACATTCTCACTTATAACTCATATACAACTAGAGAAATCATGGTTGCAACCAATGCGTAACAGGAAATATTAGAGTTGCAACCAATGTGGAACTGGAAAAATCACAGTTACAACCAATGTGCAACTCGAAAAAAATAGATTAAAGATAAATGAGAAAAAGGACAAAAACATAAAGGGAAAATAAGAAATTAATAAAAATAGAATAAAAAAATATAGCATTACAAAAATAATTAGAAAATTCAGAAATTAAATGACACAAGAAAAAAAACAAAAGAACCACTCGGCAAAACAAGTATCGTGGTTGCATGTTTAAAGATGAAAACAGGACATCACATGCACAATAACAAAAGCCCACACAGGTGGAATAGCTCTGCAAAAAAAGATGAATAGGCCAGATGCATCGGAACAAAGTCCAAATTGATGGGAGCTCCTATTTACCGAGCTGGTCGGTGGCAGCAACCCACCGCACACCCTCCAGGGCGTATATGGGCTCGGCCCATTAAGCGGATCGTCCGCAGACTTCAGGCGGGAGGCACTGGGCCGGCCCAGTAACATTTCTCTCCTTTCTTTCTTTTTTCTTCTGCTATTTCATTTGTGTTTTGCTGAATATGAACAAAATTTGAATCTAAACTTTCTGAAAATTTGAACAAATTCAGAGTCTGAACATTTTTCGAATTTCAATATTTTCGCATTTGAAATATTTTGAACAGATTTCAAATTTGAACAGATTTCAAATTTGAACAGATTTCAAATTTGAGCGGTTTTCAAATTTGAACGGTTTTTTAGATTTGAACGGTTTTCAAATTTGAACATTTTTGAATTTAAACATTTTATTAATATTTTCGCATTTGAATTTTTTTGAACAGATTTCAAATTTGAACGGTTTTCAGATTTGAACGGTTTTTAAATTTAAACATTTTTAAATTTAAACATTTTCTTAGTTTGAACAATTTATAAAAATTAAAATTTTCGAATTTGAAAAAATATAAACAAAACCGAAAACAGAAAAAAGAAAAGAAAAACAAAAAAAAAACCAGAAAAGAAAAAAGAAAAGGAAAAACGAACTACTACCAGCTAAACAGACATAAATGGGCCTGGCCCATACCCGACCAGGGGTGTGCGGTGGCCGGTAGCCACCGACCTGGTCGGTGTATAGGTTTTCCCCAAATTGATAGGCACAAGTATAAATCAAATGGGCCGGACAAAACACACGGCCCAACACACGTGAACCACGTCTTCGTACACGGCATGAGAACGACACAACACAGCAATCTTAGCGCGCAAATCGAACGTCCATTTAATCGACTGAGATTTAACTAATTCTCAGGCGCCTGAGAACTAGCAAGTCCGTTTTTAAATATTAGACCGTAGCCCTAAGTTAAATTAATAACGTCATAACAGCAAGTACATGGTGTTGAACGAACAACTTACATGTTTCAAAGCCACAAGCAAGAAAATAATATAAACAGAGTATAGCTTGGGCTTCAAGGCCACCGACCGCCGACATGAACCGAGGATGGAGACTACACCGTGAAGACAAGCACACCACCGGAGAAAGATCTTGTCTTCGTCGCCTTCCAACGTGACACCGCTGATGTGTATTCCGTTTCCACCTCCGAAGAAAGGCCATGCCTTCTCGCCCTTGCTCGTAGGGCATCGTACCGTTGAGAGGTAGAGCAGCTCACCCGAGAGCACGGAAGCACAACATAGGTCAGGTTGACGGGGAAGAAAGCCTTGAGCACGACGACCACCTCTGCACGTGAACTGCCCACAAAAGGCTTCGCCGGCCACCATGCCAACCAATCAGCAAGACGCAAGCTTTTGGACCAAGTCACCATAGAAGACACGTCAAGAAGATAGCAACCGCACCACCGTGAAGACCAACGACCGAACACGCCACCACAGCTCCTCCGTAGATGCCACAGGAAGACCAGACCGCACGCATCCTCCGTAGATGCCTCCTTCGTGTCGAGGCGCCGGGCGCGCAACATGGAACCCAAGCTGTAGTTTATGCCGGTGTCCACGTAACATGTACAATCCACTCTGTACTGTAAGGGCTGGAATTTAAGAAGAGAGGAGGCGGCCGGGGATCTGTTTCTGCCCACGGTCCAACAGGCACTCCCGTCAACGCGCGAAGACCAAGTGCAGCAACCCCCCCATGCATCGATGCCATCTTCGCGCATCTAAGTTTTCTTTTCCATTTCCTTATGGACGCGCGCGCGATCTCGACCGATTGGAAGGCTACACTATCCGTTGAGAAACAAACAGTCGCCTCGCTCTGCTACAACCAAATGAATCCCTCGCTTCTAAATAATGATATTGATCTCACCGTCCCTCCTCCTTTATTTTGCCTCTTTAATTTCTCACTCCAAAAACACGCGCGCCAATCCTTCGCACGCTCGCTGGCTGGGAATTCACGACGATTTAGGCACAGGGGAGTTGGGGAAGGCGGTCGGCGACGGCCGGCTTGTCCGACGGTGACAGACGCAGCGTCGGTCGAGATGGAGACGGACGTGTAGGTGTGAGTGGGACGGGAGTTGGGTGGGCCTTGAAGAAATCGGCATCAAAGACCCGTCGTTGTACCATTGTTGTAGTGTTTCTTGCGTTTCCTAACTCCTACTGTACTTACTGAAAAAAATGGCTGATGGCTAGAATCATACCAAGACGGCCGGGAGCAATCAAAACAGATCCTGCGTACGAGCGAGGAGAGAACACAGCATGGTATGAATTGTCACCTCAGGACGGCCGGCCGACTCCTCCTCCACAGACGGGAAGCATGGCTGCGGCGACCGATGCAGCACGCCGGCCTTCTCGCCTCGCTCTCGCGTCGCCAAAGTCCAAAGTCACAAGTCACGCGAAGCCGACGCGCGGCTATGAGACCACCTGCTTATACTTATAAGGGAAGCACTCAGTTTTTGGAGCTGCTTGAATCTCGAGTGAGCGGAAAAGGCTAGGCGGGAAGAAGGGAAATTTTCGGTTCAATCGCTCAAGCCTCCTCTAATCTATGTTCTCATGGAGTATACGGACGGCTGAGATGTACTGTGCCACGGATTGCTGACATGGAGGCTCGGTTAATTGTGCATGCCACGGATCTTTGTGTTGATGGAAGGCTCAATCTGATTAATTAATTGCCCGGGCTGTTCGGTTTCCTCACGAGTAATTATGAATGATGTATGCTGGGTAGAATTATATAATACTCTATTCGGGATCTAGGGAGGGCTCACACGGCACCATATCTCTACGAGTCCTGCTATACACACGACAAGTTCTGTCCGATACTCGGTACGATCCTAGGTGGCTATCCTTCTCGTGCTAGCTAACTGGAGGCAAACGCAGTTTGAGTTTGCGCTGGGCTGAGACTTTGGTAGGCCCGCCTAACAAATATTATTCTTTTTAGTTTGTATTATACTTTTTCGCTGCTGGAGTATACTCTTTCCCTGCTTGGGCGGACTGTTCTACTACATCTACTTGAAATTCCAACAAACTAGCGATAAATGGTTAAATTTAACCGCGCGTTCCTTTGCCTCTGAGGATACCCCTAGCTGCCCGGCGTAATTTTTTTCTAATAATTTTCCATTGAGAAAATAATAATCTACATAGGGAATAAAGGAAAATAAATAAACTAAAAGGTCCATGTAGCGCCGCTTCCCTACTCCTCATCCTCGTCGTCGATCACGACGAATTCCGGGATTGCCCACGGCCAGTTGACAGCCGGCGGAGCATACACCAGTGCTGCCGGTGGTGGAGGTGAAGCAGACCACGGATTCAACTACGGAGGTGGAGGTGACGACGGGTGCGAGGCCGAGTTCTGCAGCACCCGTTCGACGGCCTCATCCTTCGTCAGGCCTGCCGGCATTATGTCGGTAGCGTACCTAGACAACGGCTGAGGCGGCTGCGGCACCTCTGACAGGAGGATGCCGAGCCTCTCAATATCCTCGCCGGCAGGTGCACGTCCAGCCAGTTGCCGCAGGGAATCCAATTGTCGTGCATTAGCCGTGCCGTGTCAATGCCGAGCGTCACCATGTTCTATCGCGCCTCATTCTTCACACCGCTGTCGGACGCCTCGAAGTCGTCCTTCTTCTCCTCATGGTGATGCATCGGCGCGCGGTGGTGGTTGTGGGAGTCTAGGTGGGGATGGTGTGAGCGATGGGAGAGACAATGTCGATCACCTTTTAAAAGCCGGACGCGCGCATGACACGACACCATTGATAGCGACGCAGAAGGCCCGCCATGCTTGGTACACGTGCAGAAGACGAGGCGGCGCCATTGATGGCGAAGGTTGCGTCACAGACGTGGAAGCGAAGACCGCCGAAGCGATGCGTTCGAAACAAGCCTCGAGCTAGGTCACTGCCAGGCCGGCCCGTGCGAGAAACGAGCAGTCACGCGGCGCGACTACGCAGCGTCCTCCCATACGCATCTGAGGCGCAAATTTGGACCGCGTTTGCCTCTCAGCGAATAGCCCGATCGCTATACGTGGAGCCACTGGACTGAGGTGCAGGCGCATATTTCGATCATCCGACTGCAAATGATCATTATGCATCCGTTTGCGTCGGACCATTAGAGAAGTCTTGAGTGTCAGTTACTCCCTCAGTTTCAAAGGATAAGGCGTACTCGTTTTTCGTGTTTTTTGTTTGATCTAGAATTACTTCAAATATGTAAAGATTTTTTGTATAAAATTAACGAATCTAATAATGCTAATTGCATATAGTATAATTAAGATTCTGTTGCTTAATTTTTATGATCAAAGTTTTTTTAAAAAATATGCGTGTGATCTTATTATTTGAACGGAGGTAGTATATAGGTTGCATACTTGCATGTGAAATTCAGAGATGGACGCTCGTTGGACTAGGCAAGGCGCGCAGGAATTAATTAGTGATGTGCTTTCACTGTGGAGCAGTCGTATAGAGATCGGATGTAATTTGTCGTGTGTGAAGCAATTCGCTATCTCTACCTGTATAATTGCTGCTCGGTTCTTGCTATTAGATGTGAATTATTTATGCTACAGCCAGACTTTGCTTGTATTTTCCAAAACAACAAGTTATACTCCTAATTATTGGGACTGCTTGAATCTCAAGGGAGGGGAAACTGTTGATGGAGTGGAGGCTCAGTTAATTGCTTTTTTTTATGATGGGCTGTTTTTCCTCCCCAGAAACTAAATGTGTTCGAGCTTCTACACATTGTTGGTTGATTTCTTATTCATATTGTCATATGGCTACGAACTATGCCAAAAAAAGACTAATAGCTACAGATTTTGCTAATCAACGGCATCAGTTTTTGATGGCCAGTTTTACATTCTGTGAGGTTCCACAACGCTCGCTCGGGTGCTTTCAGGAGTAATCCATGTATGGTAATGTAACTGTATTTGGAGTCGTGCATGTACATCAATTTCACAATATTATCTCTTCATCGAACCATTTACACGAGAAGAGAGTAGCATGCCTTACATTCTCTTTTTTGCTTCTCACTCCACCAAGATTTTCTTACCCATGGCTAACACAGCGTACAAGATCAAGATCTGAATGTTATGCCAGGAACGAGTTTGCATATAACCATTGCTGGCAGCGCCAGCTAGCTAGCAATAGCATGCGCATCGGCTACAAGAAAATGCAGTGCGACAGATAGAAGTTAGTGATACACTTAATGGTTAAGAACAACTTAAAGAAGAAAAAATTTCGGTGAAGATACCATCTCTCGCATGGTCGGGTTTCAAAGGTAACAAACTAGCAAAATTTAAAACTTCCTTTGTGAAAGCAAGCTAGTACTAACCAAACTAGTAGGAAGCTCATGGTTAACTAGAGCAGAATTATCCAAAAATTCAGCAAAGCATCTCTTTCTGAGACAGTCACAACTCACAACAAATAAGCAACATATATAGAGTGCAGATAGCACCACAGCACATGTGGAATTCAGCCATACCCGTACAATCAAACACAAACATAATCGCAAGTCTAACGACTACAAAAATGGAGATTACAGGTCGACCACCACACAATACTGCAAGGAGATGAAACAGTATATCACACATAGGCTAGCCACCTGTGTCTAGCAACAGCAGAGTGTGCTCCACTCGCACCTCTCTGCCACGATTGTCGCGACAAGGGTCGCCGCCCTCGAGCTGCTACTCCTCCCAGACGACTTGGTCAATCAGCACGTTATCCACAAGCCACTTTCTTCCCAGCCATCAAAGCATCAACATAAAATCATTTCAGTGTGTTGTTGAAACAAATGAGCAAAAAAAAGCTACTCATGAATAAACCAATTCGTTTGACAAGACTAATCGACTAAAGCATGCACAAATTTAGTTTCTCTCATGAAATCTATGACACATGAACACCAGCCACTAGTGCCAGGCAATCCAGTCAACAAAGCTGAGCCACCCAGCATATTCATCAAACTTAAGTTTTTTAAACATAAGGCCTCATGGCCCGGCTTTATAAATAAAGCCCTCATGACAAACGGTTCACATACGACATACAAACCACTCACACCGCCTAAGCATATAGTTGTTCGACCCAACCCAGGTCCAGGAGACAAACTAATCAAACTTAAGTTGTACTACAACAAAACAACTAGGCAGCCAAGCTATATATGTTTTCAACACAAGGTCTGGTACATCTCCAGACCAAACATAGGTAAGCCTGACAATTGCTACCCCAAACCATGCACCACAACAACATCAGAATGAACCGCCATAGCAGGCCAAGCCACAACTAAGTAAACTGACACTCTATATTCAACCACACAACCGTCTCATCTCATACCCAAAAAATCTTATTGTCATAACCTAAACAGCAGCTGACAACTCATATTTCTTACCCAACCCCAACCAAACCATTTCTCATTTCCACAATAGCAGGTCAGCACCACTATGGCAGCATCTCGTGGTCTTGCATACCATTTGTTAAAAAAAGTACTGAATATGGAACATGGAACTACCATAAACATGTATGCAACCACTTGCATACCATTTTTACTCTCTCAGCAAAGGAGACGTACCATGGTAAGGATCTCTTGCCCACCACGAACAGTACTGCACTCCCTTGGCTGCCGCCAGGCTTCAAGCATCTAGAACAAGCTCGTCGTTGTCCCGACATGAGAAAACAAGGGGGTAACTATCTAAACAGCATCCTAATTGACTAGAGCTGTAGGAGATAGAAAAACATGTAATACTTCAGGCTTATAAACTAAATTCCTTTGCAGTGAGAAGGTTCGTGAACATAGCACTACTCTTCTCAGTAAGGTTCTAATTGGATTATCTGTTACTACGGCTCTCTGCTTCTATTAAATCCTAAAAATCAGATTGAATAACATAATTTAGATTTTGACAAATTTATTTTACCAGGATAAGTATTAAGAGTAACTTTTAGTTCTAGCTAACGAGACCATCAAGGAAGGACTGCAATTTGCAGGAAAACAGATGACCTTTGTTATCAAAATTTACAACCGGAATAATCATAACTATTAGAAAGGCTGGATACAAATTTCAAAAATGAAACAACATTAACATTTCAGTTTTAGGATATAATTCAAACACACAAAAAGGATGAGCTCGGGATCTCACCTTTTCCATTCTCGCAGCCTAGCGAGGCTCACATAGATCTTGTACCATTTTAGACTCATCTCGAAGGTACCGATGCCTACTGTAGTTTGACTTCTCCCATGGTATCCCCGCATGTCCTTCCCTTATCTTTACTCCAAGGCCAAAGTGTCGTCCATCTTCTTATCCAGCGATATATAAGTAAAACCTATTAGAACAAAATAGAAGAAGTTTCTGCAATGCTCATTTGTTGTGAGGCTGTGATCCAATTACCATTCACCTTGGTGTCTGGAACAATCTTCTCTTCCGCATCTTCACACCAGCAATCAAAACAGAACATCGGTTAATTCCTCGCCAGGTACATTCAACAAAAGAGCACTACAACATTCGAGTACAGTGACATGTATGTATATACCTTCAGATTTCTTCTTCAGATTCAAGTCCATCTCATCTCTGTTGGTCGATCGTGTGGAAGACCTTGTACCCTGATTAGAAGACACTAGAGGACTTATTGGTGTGCGAGAGTTCGAACTCCTCGAAGACCAGGTCGAAAAGGAACTGGGTGAACTTGTCGGCAGGGTCCCAGTGGACAACTTCCAGTCGTCCACCTTCACGAACATGGTCACCTTGTCGTCCTTGATGGCCTCACCGAGTGTACCCTGCCAAGAGAAACATAACATCTCAATTAAAATAAATGTGCACGACTAGTGAAAAGAGCAAGGGGTGGGGCATACAGTTAAGCAATCCATCTTATGGGAAAATTGGAGCCAATCGACATGTGCTAATCCAAGTTAACACCACGAGAAAATAAAACTAAGTCCAACCCCGAATCTTGACATGACTCCAATGATCATACTCATCACATTGCAATATCAAATATTAAGATTTTTATAAGAATAAAAAGAACCGTACTTTACCCGACAAAGGGAAAACCTTCCCGCCATCCTGCTCGAATTAGAGGTGCAGCAACATTAGTTACTCCTGCTATCCTACTGCGGGTGGCGACCATGCTAGCGAGAGGAATCTCCGGCTGCCGGAACCGCCCAACGCCACCGCAATCGGGGCATAAAAGGAGACATCTTCCTCTTTATCTCCCCTCCTTTTGCCACCACTTGAAATTAGTGGCTGCATTATTGCATGCTTGTCTCTTGCAATGCATACTTGTATCGTTTCGCAATTGAACTGACTGAACATCAGTACAAGATGGATATAAACAATAAAGTACCAACGATATTCATTAGATGACAGAGCTGATAGTAGCCAGCAACTTTAAGATGATCAACTCCAGACAGAGATAACAAATCAATGACCACCTTTTGCTCTTCTAAACAAAGTATTGAACATTAAACATGGAACTACCGCTGCCACCAGTTCAACTGGGATAAACATATAACATCTACCAACCCATGTTTAAGAAGTACACATCCTTCTCACTGCAAACCAATTATAATTGAGCATTTTCTTATTTACAGGAAAAAAATGATTTCAAATAACAAAAGCTGCCAGACTTCATCAGTGCTGTTGAATCTGTTGTATCATGGAAGGCTCCAGATGCGGATATTCAATTTCATGCATGAACCCGCCAACCTGGGAAGCTATGGAAGCACCAGGCTTGGATCCCTTGCTAAAGAAAAAAGTCCACTTTTGGTCCTTGAATTCTAGTGAAAGTTCACTTTCGGTCCTAGAACTTTTGTCTGGTTCAAAATGAACCTTGAACTCTCAGAATCATTCACTTTTAGTCCTTACCCCGATTGAGCTAGACAAATATCTGCCATAGGTGCCCAAAAACTCAAGGTAACGGTGCAAGGGTAGAGAGACGGGACAATGTTGATAAGCAAACAAGGAAACCTTTGTGGCGCAACGCTTCACGTGAATTAGAAGAGGGAGAAATCAAGCGAGAGACTGGTTCGGGGACCCAAGGGTTTGGTTGTTTTTTGCATTGTGACATTTGGTTTAACATCGGGTAGTTTGGGCTTGGTCTGGTTCTAAACGAATTTGGTTGGTTCCCTATTTTTTCTTTCCACGCCAGTAATTTTCTCAACTCAACTGCAAAGGGATGAAAAATGAACTATTATGAGAGTTCAAGGTTCATTCTAGACTAAAAATAAATTTTGGAACTGAAAGTGAACTTTCCCAAGAGTTTAAGGATGAGAATTGGACTTTCTTCCTTGCTAAAATAAACAAAGGAGAATGGTCACGAAAAATATTCGGAAAAATACATGGCCAGTTAGGTTATTGGAATGGACAGACAAGACTTACCCCTTGCACTTGGAGCACACGACATTACGGGAAAGAGAGAGCTTCCACTTGTGCAACAACATATAGCTGGGTCCTGCCCATATGAAAGGAATGAAGACATATGTCAGCAATCTGCCCATTCCATCAACTAGAGAATTGCAACTAAAGGAAAGCAAGCCTTAATGCCAGCATGTCTACACAAGTAGAAATCAATATCTATCGGATGGAAAATCTTTGAATTAATAACAGTTCCTACAAATTGATATATTACGAAGGTCTGTTCCACAGCGATAAGATAGAATCAAGCTAACCAAAAAAAATAACCAGGGAGCATGTTCCCACTTCTATCAACAGTACACTGATCATTCTGGTTATTAGCAATAAGCCTCATGCTTCTCCTGCAAGAAAATTCAGAATCAACCCCAGATCAGGCATATAAAACACATCTACAACAAATACTTTAACCAAAAATGTATATATCAGTTCTTGCTCGCAATAGGCAATACAAAATTAGGCCCAAATTATATTTATCTAAGAGGCTGCTTTCCTACTACTTAACATGTTAAATCAATAAGATAATATGCATGTTTGATCGGGTTTTAATATAACAGACCTCCTGATGATTTCTGTCATCAGGTCAAGAAAATACTACTAAAAGTCTTCGAGTACACATCAGGTTTGAATATTTACAAACAAAGATGCAGCAAGACTTGAGCGTGAACCGACAGAACATGCAACATCACAACAAACACACTCATCCTTTCAGGACACCATTAAACTACAACAAGAAACTACATCAGCTCCACTTACTTTTTCATCCATTAGACCATCTTTGAAGGCTGGTCTTCACGTACTGGAAATCCAACCTTGTCATTATGACCTATAGTGGAACATGAACAAATAGTTAGGTTTATATGTGCCAAACAAAAACTCAAATATCCGAGGATTATAGAAAATGATTTTCAAAAGTACAAGACAGATATATAGAAACTTCTTTACAGGTGCAAGACCACTCTCAACTTTAATCCAACTTTGATTACTGGAAACGAATTAAACCATTTCCCAAACATGTTTTTGATTCCAGATATCACAAGAAGATTATTTCTATTCTAAGACGGCCCAGCTTATTTTTCTTGTATGTACCAATGCTCCACAAAGTTTGTACCAAGGTGCTGCACAAAGTGTGTACCAAGTTCTTTGAGATCTCAGAATAAGCTTCAGCGTCCCAAATTATCATAGCAACAATAGATAGATGGAGTCTCTGAAATATGTCAGCACTTCCTATGAATAACCAGCAACCGAAATCAAAGGAGTTGAGCACATACATGTCTGTGCTCAGGCATCCTTATGATTCTCTCATCAATACATCGATACATGCCTATGCCTTTTATCTACTGTATACACATTCAATTCAGTGGGAGAAAAGATGTAATTTTTATCCATCTTAGATGGAGGAGAAGAGATACCTCATAAGGAACTACCATCTCGGAGTGGTGGCCGGCAGTACAACCTTGATAGCGTGGTTGCTAGCAGTTCCGGTCGGACTGCCATCAGCAGCAGCCAGGGCAGGCGAGCACCGGCTCGTCTTCGGTGCCTCCCTGTCGCCATCCCAGCAACACAGTGAGGCCCTCCCGCAGCACACGGTCTAGGCTTAACCGCAAGACTTGCACAAGTTAAGAAGTACTCTAGGCTCAGATACATGTACAGATCTAATCTCTTTAAAAGTAAAAATAGTATAAATGGTACATAATCACGTATATTATATTAGACCAGAGAGAATTTCACGCACAAAACTAGAAGAAATGAATTGCACCGCCTGACCCTGCTTGCCTATTCTAGTCAAAAATAAAATTGCAGAGCAACCTTACTAATAGAACATCAATATACAAAAATGCAATAAGTGTATGTGGTAGAAACATAACCAACACTACGATTAAAAAAGTAATAGGACTAAGCAACACAGAACGCAACCATGACACATATAGAGGGAACATGCACAAGAAAATACACACACAAACAGTGAGATTCTTGAAATAGCAATCTGTTATTACTTACCGAGTTCGTAATTCATGAAAACAGAGATGTTGTACAACTATCATCTTCAAGCAATTCAAGTAATCATGTCTACTTCACACATTTATTATCTTAGAGACAAAATGATAACAAGCTTGAAATCAATAAATGGATTACAAAAAAAAGGAAATAGCAAATACTTGATGGAGTTTATCATCATGTTTATGTCCTGGCCTAACTGGATCTAAGAGATGTTCAGAAGCTAAACATCAATGTAAAATAGGATGAAAAATTGGAAATCCTATGTAACTTTCAAGGTAAAGACGACAATTAATATCCCTTTTGCATCCATATTATTGCTAAGTGAAGACAGGAGCTACGTTAGCTTTTCTCTCTAATCCCTTTTGCATCTCCCATACTCAAAATATACACAACAATATTAAAAGAGAAACAGAGAAATGCATCCTTATGGTGTTGAAGCAACTGGTTAAACGTGCCCAGTCCCAGGTCATCTAGTACAAATTAGCAACCACACATGCAGCGAACTAGCAAAATTACACGAACTAACCAACAACAGTTGTTGTTGCAGCCTGCCAGCTTAATTTCCCTAGCTCTGATGCAACAAGCCAACTATCAAATTGAACACACAAATCACTTCCATCGAATCGTCAAACAAATTCTTCTTTTAGAAAACAGTATGTCTCCTAACGATTTTTTTCTAGCTTCAGCAGATTTCATAGCTCCATTTTTCTCGACTGCTTTTTTACTTGGTTACCATGCATCATCTCCAGGCCTTGATAAATTCCCACCATGCAGCATCAGGTAGGTGAATATTTTTGCAGTATGATAGTCTATTTTCGTATAGCATGAGCAAATATCCAAAAGTATATATAGGGCTGATGAACTGGTAGTGTATATCTTTCTGCATAGGGGTAAGGCAGTTATAATTCGCTTATATTTTTCCAACAGTACATTAGCACAAGCAAGCACTAAAAACTAAAAATTCTTTTTTAAAAAGTAAAAGTCCTGATGAACTTCTAACCTATTCAGTAAAGTCAATTCACATTCACTTCATATGTGTTAGCGACTTCGCAATCTTCCGATTCATTGAAAAGATAATACTACATGCCTTTGTCAATTGTTGTCAAAAAAAATTCTATTTTTCAAGTCAACAATTTATGCTATTCCGCAGCAACGCGCGTGGGCATTGTGCTAGTATATTCTAATATTTCTAAAAGGCTTGTGTTTTCAAAGGTCCGGAAGGCTAAAACTTTTTCTTGAATGAAAACACAAGAACATGTGAGATTAAACGAAACCTATTCAAAATTAGGGGTATGAAGTTTGAGATTAAATGATAACACTATATCATTTTAAAGTTTACACTGTTTTGAGGATTGGAATCTATGAAAGCTTTTCCAAAACACTATAGCAAACAATCTAATAGCTCACTTCAAGAGAAAACAATCTCTCTGTTCAAAAGGAAAAAAAAAAAGAGAAAACAATCTAATAGCTAACGGCGCGGCAGGCCTCGGTGGCAAACTTCCTTGTATATCTTGCCTAATGGACGATTGCTTAACTCCTAGCTTGTTTAGCTTTGACCCGTCTTTGAATCTTGATGTTTCTTCTCTCTTTTTGTTTGACCAGTACACTACATTTTGTCCTTTCTTGACTTTGTCAGCTTAAGCCTGAGCTATAAAAAACGTTTCCCGACGTTTGGTGTTTCTATCCGAACACCCAAACACAAACAACAGAGGTACACGCACTGACCCAAGATGGCAAGCTCTCCTAAACTTACAGCTCTGGCGCTAGTGCTGCTCTGCGCAGCCACCATCATGGCGGCGTCCTCGACGGCGGCAAAAGACGTCGAGTCCTACAGCTTCCCAGCCTTCAACGTCAACACGACCGACAACCTCCTGGTGGCCACCAACATGTCCGTCCTCACGCCAGCGTCGCTCCTCTTCCAGCCCGAGCGGCCCTTCCCGGAGGTCAACGTGTCCGAGGGCTTCCTGCTGCTCCCCGACATGATCGACCTCTGGCGCGCCGGCGCACGAGACGGCGGGCCGCCGGCACGCGAGGCGTCCTTCAACACGAGCTTCACGGTGGAGAGCTCCGCCTCCCCCGTCTCCTTCGTCATCCTCCTCGACAGGTTCCCGACGTTCAACAACCCGGTGGGCCTCCGCGGCGCCAACGACTCGGCCACAGGCGCCGCCGTGCCGAACGCCACGGCGGACGGCCTCGCCGCGGTCGAGGTCGGCACCGTGAAGTCGTACGCGCCCGAGTCCCCGGACGTCGGCCTCAACGTCACCGTCACGCCCAACGGCACCGCGCCGGCCGCCGTGTGGATCGAGTACGACGCCGTCGCGCACCTCCTGCACGTGTACGTCGGTGCCGCCGGCGGGGAGCCGAGGCCGTCGAGAGCCCTGCTCGACACGCCGCTCTCTCTCGCCGGGCAAGGCATCGCGCAGACCTCCCCCTTCGGTGTCTTCGTCGGCCAAGGAACCACGGAGACCGCGCTCGTCGGTCTCTTCGCCGGCAAGGTCCGCGATATCTTCGTCGGCGTCCGTGACTGGGACCTGACGGTGGACCGGCTCGATGGCAAGAAGAAGAAGGGAACGTCATGGTGGGTGATACTGATCGCGGTGCTCGGATCTGTGGCCGCCGCGACCGCCATTGTCTCCTTGGTGGCGTGGTGCTTCGTGTCGAGGCGTCGGGCGCGCAACATGGAACCCAAGCTATAGTTTACTAGAGTTGGAGGTGCGCCTTGGCGCAACATCCCGTAGATCTTATACCAATGTTTATTTTATATAACAGCAAATTTTACTGCTAATATGATAATAATATGTTATTTAGGTTCTACTAAACTATGTCTTTGCTAAAGTTTCATTTGCCTAAGCAAATTTTTCTGCAAAATTTTCTACTAATAAGATACAATACTAGCTTGAAGACTTGCACATATGCCTGGTCGCTGGAATTGCTTGTGATTGGATATTCAGATCAAAGTTTTAAATAGTGAGCTGCTATGCCACATCATTACGCTAAGGATATAAAACGCGGTAAAACTTAAGCGACCGTATAGCGACCCTATAGCTTCTTCTGTTTGGTGCTGCTAAAATGGCTTAGCCTGCTTTTTTTTTAACAAAGGAGGGGTCAAGGACCCAGGTGGAGCTTTCAATTCATATCACGTGGCAGGTACATTTACGAGAAGGTCCATTTTCGTCTATTGCCCTAGAAAACCTATGATTTGAAGATAAAGGCCCTCTTTTTAACAGAAAATACCCTAGAAGAAGAAAGGAAAAAGCAATCAAGGACAGGGGCACCACTGCCACCGGATGCCGGCAAGCTCGAGGCGTTTCCGCCGAGCTCCAAGAGCAGTTTGCTCGAAAACTATCGACCGACGTACAGATCCAGTCGCTGGCTTCTTCCATAAGGCCGGGGACGAACCACTTGGCCCTGTGGAGGTGTCGAGCTCCAACAACGGATCGAGGGGGCCTCCAGCATGGAGGTTGATTTTGGGCCACTTTCTTGGCCGGAGATCATGGCGACATCGGCGGTCACCATGTGTTGCGCTCGAGGAAGAGGATGCGCTCCAGGACGTCGATTCTTCGGACCGGCAGCATCACCAAGATACTCCTCTCCATCTCCACCTCCACAGCGGCTCAACAGAGAAGAGACTGCCGCGATGTCGTCCGCATGAAAGAAGCAGCATGAAAGTGTAATATCCCAGGTTTAGAGACGATCGAGGGGTAGATTTTAGAAAGGGATGTGCATTGCATCGTAAATTCTGGGGAAATTTCGCGCTTTTAAAAAAAAACTGCATCGAAGGGGGACATGTTTCTCTCTCGACACCTTACAGGGTTAGGGTTTCGAGAGTGCGACAAACTTGTTCCTACTCAACTAAATTAGGGTTTTGGAGAAGGGAGAAGAGATATTGCATTACAAACTTAAGTTGCATGATTGAATTCAAATTTAAGTTGCATGATTGAATTCAACTCCAAAGTTGAATTTGAATTTCAAATTCAAACATTAAATAAATAACCATAATTCAATTATGAGGAAATTCAATAAGTAAATTATAAATAATAAACAATGTTGTACAAGACTTATATTATATAAAGCTCATAAGGAAAATTGGAGCTTTATTGATATTCACACAAAATACAATGTCAATTACAATATCCAGAATTGAGATATAAATTTACAACACATTACAAGAATAGGACAAATAGAAAATTGAAAGAAAAAGAAAAGAAAATTACAAAGTAGATGATCTATCCTAAATTCTATAAGATGAGTTGATCTTCATCTTGATCATTCCAAAGTTCCCTACACACAAACACAACAAATAGAGATTATGCCAAGTGGTAAAACCACTTGGTAGGTTAGTAGAAAAATGGAATTGAGCAGATATGGATCAGCTATGCCGAGCTGATCATCTCACAGCCAAGGACCAAGCCAGATACCAAGTACTGGTACACACACACAGCCTAGCAGCTCACCAGGCCTTGTGCATGCTCAACAGCACACACAAGCCAGAGGAGTCACCAAATTGGTGCTAGGCCAAGCTGTCGACCAGGGAGAGCAAGGGAGCACCAAATATAAACTTTTCAGAGCCAAACCCTAGCTGTTCATCGACAGCAGCTTCACTGGGTAAGATACCAAGAACACAAGAACACAAGAACAGCTACTGCTGTTCAATCTATTCCACAGTCACCAGAAACAATCCAAGCATCAAGCTTACAAGGAGGAGCAGGGCAAGCCAAGAAATCAACCAGCAGCTGAACCTCTACACCAACACCCATTTCTCGGAGCTGGAGTGAGGTATACCAATAAATCATGAGCAAACAAGGTTTTGCTCATATAAATCCATCATATGCACAAGTCACAGAAGCAAAGTGGGTAGATTCCCTATATGTGAGTCATCATATGGCTACTAGTCAAATTGGTGCAAGTAAACAAGAGGAAAACCAATAGGAAGGCACCCTGGGAACATTGGCTATGTCAAACCAGTGACATAATCAAAGACATCCAACAAGGGATGATCCTATCTAGCTAGCCAGATTCACTTAGCACCTATGGCCACTACACCATCAGACAGATAGACTATCAAGTGTCCATTCATGTTTGTCAACATCAAAAGCATCTGGCAACCAAATATGGTCAGGCCAGAGAGCAGTTGTCCATACAACTCAAGCCAACAATTGTGGGAGCTTCCTGAACAGCCAGGAATGGCTGTTGAGGCCACCTCTACCACTTAAGCAATCAAACCACCAAGCCAGCACATATATCATTACCCAGAAGGGTTCAAATGGAGCTAGGGTCCCCAATAAATGATTGGTATCCCTCTAGCTCTACTAAATCCACTTATATGATCATCACTGCAAAGCAGTTCACATCATTTATCTATTTAATGAATCAAAACTACACAGATAAATGAAAACAGAAAAGTAAACTATGCACCAGGCCTTGCAGATGATCCAATGGATCATTGCAGACAGTAGCAGTGGCTTGAGCAAACACAAATGTATTCCAGCACAAGCCAGTGTGTTACACAGACACAAGGAGAGCACCAGCTAGACACAAGCATGGAACAACAGCCATTCACCAAGCAACAGATGATCATAAGATCATCAGGGCTTGACAGAGCATGCTAGAGCCAAGCCTAGCACCAACACATTAACCATATAAATTAAATAGCCACATAACAGGAACAATGGCATGGCAGACAATCAAGTTTATGATATATAATTGTATGCATAAGCACACTAACAAGGGATAGAGCTGTCTAGTCAACAAACATGCCCAATAGAATATTCTCAGGAATTACAACTAAATAAGCATCACACTAGGGCACTGGTACTTGCTTACTACAAGGATCATGCATCATGATCAAGCCAGGGCCAGAATTATGCACACACAGTATGTCCAAGTGGCAGTAGCAATAGCAGGAGCGAGCCAGTAGGCCATGAGCATCACTGGATGTTCATGAGCAATTACAGGAGGGCCACAACAGGAGATCAACATGAACAGAAGTAGCTAGGAAGCACAGAAACTATACACAGCAGTAGCACAAGCACAGGCATGGCCTTAGAAACAATGGCCATGGCCGGAAGAGCACAGCAGCAGCACACACAATAGCAGCATAGGCACAGCAACAGCATACGCATAGTAGAGTAGGCCAGGAGAAGAAGGAGCAGAGTGAGAGAAATAGGAGGAGGCGTGGAGCACTCACAGGTGAAGTGGGCCGGCGAACACGGCCGTGGCGGCCACAGCGGCACACGCCGGGGGAACGGCGGCGCCAGCCAGGCCGGGCCGCGGCAGAGCCGCAGCTCCAGCACCACCTCGGCGAGGCTCACGGTGGCGTCATGGCGCCAGAGGCGCCAGGAAGAAGAACCACGGCATCTCCAGCGCACGGCGGCGGCGAACGCCGAGAGCCAGGCACACTGGAGGGTCGAGGGCGAGCGAACGAGGACGCGAGCGTCAGATCGACGCGGACCACCGTGTCCGCCATCGAGAGGCGGTTCAGATCCACCTGATCTCGCCGGCAGCGACGGCCGGAGTAGGCCGGAGTAATTCGACGACGGCGCAGGCGACCACGGCGTCGCGAGAGAGAGAGGAGAGGTAGGGTTTCGCGAGGAAGAGGAGAAAGGGGTCGGTGCGACCGACCGAGCCCAAGTGTGGCTCGGGTTAGGGTTAACCGCTGGGCCACCCTGACAGGTGGGCCCAGGGGCATTTTTGCCATTTCACAATTTCCTTTAAAACCAGAAACTTTGAAATTAAATAGAAAATTGATAAGAGCTCTAAAAAAATAATTAAAAATATGAAAACTGATCAGCATAAAATTCTCTACCTGAATAAAATATCAAAGGGAATTTTTGAAGACAACTAAGAATAAGTCTTAATTTGATGATTATAATAATCATTTAAATCACACCTTATATTTTCAATAATGGAAATAAGCCATAAATGCTTTTGGACTTTAAAAACACCTTGACAACATTTCAAGGTTGTATTCTACCCTAAACAGAGTATTCCTAAATTATTCTTAGTATTAACCTCTTACATGAAATGATAAGACATCGGAAGGGGGGAACAAACCCTAAAACTGGAATCATGCATAATTGCTTCTTTAACCATTGCCCTTATCGGACAATGATGCTATTTTTCCAGAAACAGAGGACAAGGGTCAGTCCACACCATCCAACTGCAACACTTTGCGGTATTCGAGCAAGTTCATCACTTGCTCATGTCATTCGAGTATTTTTACCAAATTACTTGCAAAGTATTATGTTTATCACTATTGCATAAAAACCAAAACCACTATTTTCATAACTATGAATATGATTATGTGGTGGGCAATGGAACCATGGATTGTGTTGATATGGTGGAGGTTCCATTGCAAGGGTTTATATCCATCTAGGATTAAACAACAAATGTCGTCCAGTGATTCATGTGCCGTAATACCCGTGTTAACCATAAGATCCGGAGTGGGACAGAGTAGTCAAAAGTGTTTCCACCTCTCGTTCATCAACGGATGCTCATTACTGGGTGCACATGATCTTGCGAGACATGATGCAGGGGTGGGAACCCGTAGAAGTCCCAACGGTAATGAGGTCTATGATGGGTTGCAACTGCCGGCGTAGGAATGTATGGTAGAGCCCTGCATTGACGTCGTGGTCGGGGTCCACCCTGAAATATATGGGAATAATGGGACCGGCGTGGACCCTGGGTCGGAGTTTGCAACAAAGGGTGGGTGTTCGAGGTAGCGGAGGAACATGATTGGCTAGACCTTATACCGGGCCTCACACCATAGGAAGTGTGGACGGGAAAGCTGCCCGGTTGGCACCAATGTTAAGATCTCTTATGGGTAAAGCAACACACCTCTGCAGAGTGTAAAGAACCGTGACCTGTCACTCCCTGTTCCGGGATATGGAACTGTGAACGCGGCCGGAAAGGAGCTCCATGAAGTTCTAGTAAACCGGTGAAGGCTGACTGACATAGCTCTTTGGAATAAAAGCAACCTCTTGAAGAAATCTTTATCAAAACCTGCATTGGTATTAGACTTTCTAGTCTAATATCGTAGCTAGTGCATTAAACACCTCTTTTCTATAATGAACTTGTTGAGTACGCTCGTACTCATCCCACTCTTAAATCCCCTGCTTAGATTGTCTGAACCGTCTGGAGGAGGACCACGACAACCCTGAAGGAGTCGCGATCATCGGCTATGAAGAACCAGACCTCTCTGGAGGTATTGAAGGCGTAGACTATCTTATAGTCTACGGAACCGGGGAGGCTTCCGGAGGAGATCAAGTCTAGAATCACCGAGTAGTAGTAGTATCCGAGCAGTGCGAACTCTTAGTACTTAGCTGCTCGATGGAATAAATGTATAACCTAGTTAAACTTCTATATTGTAAGCTAAGTTGGGTTCGCCTCGAACCCAGGAGTATTCCTCTTAGGACCCAAGAGGAGCTCCGAGATGATATGTATATTATGCTTGTAATAATAAATGAATGAGTTATGGACCTGCTATGTTCTGTTGTACTACTCTGAGGGATGTAATATTTGCGGAATGGTACTTCGTGAATGTTATATCAACGACTGGCATACTACAACATGCAGTGGTATGCAGGGTCACCACAGTTGGTATCAGAGCAAAAGCTTTGACCTTAGGTTGGAACCTAGTAAATGGGACGAAACGTTAGGAGTCAAATAGGATTAGTAAAGAATTCTCTAAAAATATGGTGTATATTCACTTGAGAATAAAACAATCATATGTTTTAGTGCTATAATTCTTTATTATCACTATTATGATGCATTATTACTAATCTTATATTCTTTCTATTCTACAGCCTACTATGGCAAGCTCACGCCCGGGACGAAACGTGAAAGTGAAGCCGTCAAACTTGAGTGAATACGACGGAGGACTCGCAGATATTCTTCGTGCCATGTTGCTTGAATTTGGGTGCGATCCCCAAATCCAAGTGATGAAATACTGGTACTATGATGGACCAGTATTGGCAAAGTGTAGGGTAGGGCTAAGACTTCCCGAATCCTTGGGAATGAGCGTAGTAATGCCAGCAGGTGAGGCTAGGACTATCAACACAGCCTACCATATAGCCATTATGAGAGCCATAACTGATATCCGGGAGCATAAGACGAAAGAGCTTATGGGTTCCGAATTCACACACATTCCTCATATGGAGGAGGAAGATGACCCTATGCTTAACCACTTCGAGTTTGCAAAACGCAAACCAGCAGAAGCCGCTAAGTATATGGATAACAGCCGCAACCTACTGTCATTGTTATATCAGCTGAACCGTCATCTGACGGGAGCAATTGATACAATGCTAGAGGAGTTTACTGAGCCGAAGGAGGAGACCAAGGAGAGTGCACCTATGGAGAATGAGGTTCACACACCAGTTTATTCAGCTGGTGATTACATTAGCATTGATCATCCTGAACAACAAACCACACCCATAACACCTAGGTATTTTCCTAGTAGTTCCCATGGAGGATATGAGGGTGGAGAGGAATCCGGAAACAATCAGCGTTCCGTGACTCCTATAGAAAACTCCACGGGTTGGCGTTGGGGATCTGATACTGGAACCCACAGTGGTTCAGTTAGATATGACGGGGAGATGAATGAGGACGCCACGACCCAGAACCAGAGTTATCCGTGGAATGGGGAAGAGCATGGAGGGTATCCGATACAGCTTGAGTCGGATACAAATGTTGGAAATACCTATGGTGGAGTCACAGGGGAGTACACCCGATGGGTGGACTATGATGCACTGAATGATCAGTTCGTGAACACTGATTTCTCCCCGGGATAATCATCTGATTCCGACTACCAGCCAACGGGGAGACCTTATGTTCCAGGTTTTGTCAGGAGGATGATGCGTGCAGTTGACACACGTCCGTTGGGAACCCCAAGAGGAAGGTGTGATGCAGACAGTAGCAAGTTTTCCCTTAGAAAGAAACCAAGGTTCATCGAACCAGGAGGAGCCAAGAAGCACGTTGAAGGTTGATGGTGGCGGAATGTAATGCGGCGCAACACCAGGGATTCCGGCGCCAACGTGGAACCTGCACAACACAACCAAAGTACTTTGCCCCAACGAAATAGTGAGGTTGTCAATCTCACCGGCTTGTCGTAACAAAGGGTTAACCGTATTGTGTGGAAGATGATTGTTTGCGAGAAAACAATAAAACAAGTATTGCGATGAGATTGTATGCGATGTAAAGAATAGGACCGGGGTCCACAGTTCACTAGAGGTGTCTCTCCCATAAGATAAAAGCATGTTGGGTGAACAAATTACGGTCGGGCAATTGACAAATAGAGAGGGCATAACAATGCACATACATGATATGATAAATATAGTGAGATTTAATTGGGCATTACGACAAAGTACATAGACCGCTATCCAGCATGCATCTATGCCTAAAAAGTCCACCTTCAGGTTATCATCCGAACCCCTTCCGGTATTAAGTTGCAAAACAACAGACAATTGCATTAAGTATGGTGCGTAATGTAATCAATAACTACATCCTTAGACATAGCATCAATGTTTTATCCCTAGTGGCAACAACACATCCACAACCTTAGAACTTTCCGTCACTCGTCCCAGATTTAATGGAGGCATGAACCCACTATCGAGCATAAATACTCCCTCTTGGAGTTAAGAGCAAAAACTTGGCCAGAGCCTCTACTAATAACGGAGAGCATGCAAGATCATAAACAACACATAGGTAATAGATTGATAATTAACATAACATAGTATTCTCTATCCATCGGATCCCAACAAACACAACATATAGTATTACAGATAGATGATCTTGATCATGTTAGGCAGCTCACAAGATCCAACAATGAAGCACAATGAGGAGAAGACAACCATCTAGCTACTGCTATGGACCCATAGTCCAGGGGTCTCACTCATCACTCCGGAGGCGACCATGGCGGTGAAGAGTCCTCCGGGAGATGATTCCCCTCTCCAGCAGGGTGCCGGAGGTGATCTCCAGAATCCCCCGAGATAGGATTGGCGGCGGCGGCGTCTCGATAAGGTTTTCCGTATCGTGGCTCTCGCATTGGGGGTTTCGCGACGGAGGCTTTAAGTAGGCGGAAGGGCAGGTCAGGAGGCGACGCGAGGGGCCCACACGACAGGGCCGCGCGGCCAGGAGGTGGGCCGCGCCGCCCTGGCGTGTCGCCGCCTCGTCGCCCCACTTCGTTACGTCTTCGGTCTTCTGGAAGCTTCGTGGCAAAATAGGACCCTGGGCGTTGATTTCGTCCAATTCCGAGAATATTTCTTTACTAGGATTTCGAAACCAAAAACAACAGAAAACAACGAATCGGCTCTTCGGCATCTCGTTAATAGGTTAGTGCCGGAAAATGCATAAATACGACATATAATGTGTATAAAACATGTAGATATCATCAATAATGTAGCATGGAACATAAGAAATTATCGATACGTCGGAGACGTATCAGCATCCCCAAGCTTAGTTCGGCTCGTCCCGAGCAGGTAAACGATAACAAAGATAATTTCTGGAGTGACATGCCATCATAACCTTGATCATACTATTGTAAGCATATGTAATGAATGCAGCGATCAAAACAATGGTAATGACATGAGTAAAAAAATGAATCATAAAGCAAAGACTTTTCATGAATAGTACTTGAAGACAAGCATCAATAAGTCTTGCATAAGAGTTAACTCATAAAGCAATAAATCAAAGTAAAGGTATTGAAGCAACACAAAGGAAGATTAAGTTTCAGCGAGTTGCTTTCAACTTATAACATGTATATCTCATGGATAATTGTCAACATAGAGTAATATAACAAGTGCAATATGCAAGTATGTAGGAATCAATGCACAGTTCACACAAGTGTTTGTTTCTTGAGGTGGAGAGAAATAGGTGAACTGACTCAACATAAAAGTAAAAGAAAGGTCCTTCGCAGAGGAAAGCATCGATTGCTATATTTGTGCTAGAGCTTTTATTTTGAAAACATGAAACAATTTTGTCAACGGTAGTAATAAAGCATATGAGTTATGTAAATTATATCTTACAAGTTGCAAGCCTCATGCATAGAATACTAATAGTGCCCGCACCTTGTCCTAATTAGCTTGGACTACCGGATCATCGCAATACACATGTTTTAACCAAGTGTCACAAAGGGCGCCTGTACAAAGGTCTAAGGAGAAAGCTCGCATTTTGGATTTCTCGCTTTTGATTATTCTCGACTTAGACATCCATACCGGGACAACATGGATAACAGATAATGGACTCCTCTTTAATGCATAAGCATGTGGCAACAATTAGTGTTCTCATATGAGATTGAGGATATATGTCCAAAACTGAAACTTCCACCATGAATCATGGCTTTAGTTAGCGGCCCAATGTTCTTCTCTAACAATATGCATGCTCCAACCATTAAGGTGGTAGATCTCTCTTACTTCGGACAAGACGGACATGCATAGCAACTCACATGATATTCAACAAAGGGTAGTTGATGGCGTCCCCGGAAACATGGTTATCGCACAACAAGCAACTTAATAAGAGATAAAGTGCATAAGTACATATTCAATACCACAATAGTTTTTAGGCTATTTTGTCCCATGAGCTATATATTGTAAAGGCGAATGATGGAATTTTAAAGGTAGCACTCAAGCAATTTACTTTGGAATGGCGGAGAAATATCATGTAGTAGGTAGGTATGGTGGACACAAATGACATAGTGGTTGGCTCAAGGATTTTGGATGCATGAGAAGTATTCCCTCTCGATACAAGGTTTAGGCTAGCAAGGTTATTTGAAACAAACACAAGGATGAACCGGTGCAGCAAAACTCACATAAAAGACATATTGTAAACATTATAAGACTCTACACCGTCTTCCTTGTTGTTCAAAACTCAATACTAGATATTATCTAGACTTTAGAGAGACCAAATATGCAAACCAAATTAGCAAGCTCTAAGTGTTTCTTCATTAATGGGTGCAAAGTATATGATGCAAAAGCTTAAACATGAGCACAACAATTGCCAAGTATCAAATTATCCAAGACATTTTAGAATTACTACATGTAGCATTTCCCGATTCCAACCATATAACAATTTAACGAAGAAGATTCAACCTTCGCATTGAATATTATGAGTAAAGCCTAAGGACATATTCGTCCATATGCAACAGCGGAGCGTGTCTCTCTCCCACACAATGAATGCTAGGATCCATTTTATTCAAACAAAAACAAAAATAAAAACAAACCGACGCTCCAAGCAAAGCACATAAGATGTGACGGAATAAAAATATAGTTTCAGGGAGGAACCTCGATAATGTTGTCGATGAAGAAGGGGATGCCTTGGGCATCCCCAAGCTTAGACGCCTGAGTCTTCTTAAAATATGGAGGGGTGAACCACCGGGGCATCCCCAAGCTTAGAGCTTTCACTCTCCTTGATCATATTGCATCATACTCCTCTCTTGATCCTTGAAAACTTCCTCCACACCAAACTCAAAACAACTCATTAGAGGGTTAGTGTACAATAAAAATTAACATGTTCAGAGGTGACACAGACATTGCATAAAGCTACTGTACATTAATGGATCAAAGAAATTTATCCAACATAGCAAAAGAGGCAATGCGAAATGAAAGGCAGAATCTGTCAAAACAGAACAGTCCGTAAAGATGGATTTTATTGAGGCACCAGACTTGCTCAAATGAAAATGCCCAAATTGAATGAAAGTTGCGTACATATCTGAGGATCACGTACGTAAATTGGCTTAATTTTCTGAGCTACCTACAGGGAGGCAGGTCGAAATTCGTGACAGCAAAGAAATCTGAAGACTTTACTTGGCACAAAAAAACACAAAACTAAGATAAGGAGAGGTTGCTACAGTAGTAAACAACTTCCAAGACTCAAATATAAAACGAAAATACTGTAGTAAAAACATGGGTTGTCTCCCATAAGCGCTTTTCTTTAACGCCATTCAGCTAGGCGCAGAAAGTGTATATCAAGTATTATCGAGAGATGAAGCATCAACATTATAATTTGTTCTAATAATAGAATCAAAAGGTAACTTAATTCTCTTTCTAGGGAAGTGTTCCATACCTTTCTTGAGAGGAAATTGATATTTAATATTACCTTCCTTCATATCAATAGTAGCACCAACGGTTCGAAGAAAAGGTCTTCCCAATATAATGGGGCAAGATGCATTGCATTCAATATCCAAGACAACAAAATCAACGGGGACAAGGTTATTGTTAACCATAATATGAACATTATCAATTCTCCCCAAAGGTTTCTTTTTAGCATTATCAGCGAGATTAACATCCAAATAACAATTTTTCAATGGTGGCAAGTCAAGCATATCATAGACTTTCTTAGGCATAACAGAAATACTTGCACCAAGATCACATAAAGCATTACAATAAAAATCATTGACCCTCATTTTAATGATGGGCTCCCAACCATCTTCTAACTTCCTAGGAATAGAGGTTTCAAGTTTTAGTTTCTCTTCTCTAGCTTTTATGAGAGCATTTGTAATATGTTTTGTAAAGGCCAAATTTAGAGCACTAGCATTAGGACTCTTAGCAAGTTTTTGTAAGAACTTTATAACTTCAGAGATGTGACAATCATCAAAATCCAAACCATTACAATCTAAAGCAATGGGATCATTGTCCCCAAGGTTGGAAAAAATTTCAGCAGTTTTATCACAGGCAGTTTCAGCAGTTTTAGCAATTTCGGGCAATTTTGCGCGCTTTGCACTAGGAGTAGAAACATTGCCAACACCAATTATTTTACCATTAATAGTAGGAGGTGCAGCAACATGTGAGGAATCAACATTACTTGTGGTGGTAATAGTCCAAACTTTAGCTACATTATTCTCTTTAGCTAGTTTTTCATTTTCTTCTCTATCCCACCTAGCACGCAATTCAGCCATTAATCTTATATTCTCATTAATTCTAACTTGGATGGCATTTGCTGTAGTAACAATTTTATTTTCAATATCCCTATTAGGCATAACTTTCGATTTCAAAAGATCAACATCAGAGGCAAGACTATCAACCTTAGAAGCGAGAATATCAATTTTATTGAGCTTTTCCTCAACAGATTTGTTAAAAGCAGTTTGTGTACTAATAAATTCTTTAAGCATAGCTTCAAGTCCAGGGGGTGTGTTCCTATTATTGTTTTAAGAATTCCCATAAGAATTAGCATAACCGTTACCATTATTATAAGGATATGGCCTATAGTTATTACTAGAATTGTTCCGATAAGCGTTGTTGTTGAAATTATTATTTTTAATGAAGTTCACATCAACATGTTCTTCTTGGGCAACCAATGAAGCTAACGGAACATTATTAGGATCAACATTAGTCCTATCATTAACAAGCATAGACATAATAGCATCAATCTTATCACTCAAGGAAGAGCTTTCTTCGACAGAATTTACCTTCTTACCTTGTGGAGCTCTTTCCGTGTGCCATTCAGAGTAATTGATCATCATATTATCAAGGAGCTTTGTTGCTTCACCAAGAGTGATGGACATAAAGGTACCTCCAGCAGCTGAATCCAATAGGTTCCGCGAAGAAAAGTTCAGTCCCGCATAAAAGGTTTGGATGATCATCCAGTAGTCGATCCATGGGTTGGGCAATTTTTAACCAAAGATTTCATTCTTTCCCAAGCTTGAGCAACATGTTCATTATCTAATTGTTTAAAATTCATTATGCTACTTCTCAAAGATATAATTTTAGCCGGGGGATAATATCTACCAATAAAAGCATCCTTGCATTTAGTCCATGAATCAATACTATTCTTAGGCAAAGATAGCAACCAATCTTTAGCTCTTCCTCTTAATGAGAAAGGAAACAATTTCAATTTAATAATATCACCATCTACATCCTTATACTTTTGCATTTCACATAGTTCAACAAAATTATTAAGATGGGCAGCAGCATCATCAGAACTAATTCCAGAAAATTGCTCTCTCATGACAAGATTTAGTAAAGCAGGTTTAATTTCAAAGAATTCTGCTGTAGTAGCAGGTGGAGCAATAGGTGTGCATAAGAAATCATTATTATTTGTGGTTGTGAATTCACACAACTTAGTATTTTCAGGGGTAGCCATTTTAGCAGTAGTAAATAAAGCAAACTAGATAAAATAAATGCAAGTAAACTAATTTTTTTGTGTTTTTGATATAGTGTGCAAGACAGTAAATAAAGTAAAGCTAGCAACTAATTTTTTTGTGTTTTGATATAATGCAGCAAACAAAGTAGTAAATAAAATAAAGCAAGACAAAAACAAAGTAAAGAGATTGGATTGTGGAGACTCCCCTTGCAGCGTGTCTTGATCTCCCCGGCAACGGCGCCATAAAACAGTCTTGATGCGTGCAGTTGACACACGTCCGTTGGGAACCCCAAGAGGAAGGTGTGATGCAGACAGTAGCAAGTTTTTCCCTCAGAAAGAAACCAAGGTTTATCGAACCAGGAGGAGCCAAGAAGCACGTTGAAGGTTGATGGTGGCGGAATGTAATGCGGTGCAACACCAGGGATTCCGGCGCCAACGTGGAACCTGCACAACACAACCAAAGTACTTTGCCCCAACGAAACAGATGAGGTTGTCAATCTCACCGGCTTGCTGTAACAAAGGGTTAACCGTATTGTGTGGAAGATGATTGTTTGCGAAAAACAGTAAAAACAAGTATTGCAAGTAGATTGTATGCGATGTAAAGAATAGGACCGGGGTCCACAGTTCACTAGAGGTGTCTCTCCCATAAGATAAAAGCATGTTGGGTGAACAAATTACGGTCGGGCAATTGACAAATAGAGAGGGCATAACAATGCACATAAATGATATGATAAATATAGTGAGATTTAATTGGGCATTACGACAAAGTACATAGACCGCTATCCAAGCATGCATCTATGCCTAAAAAGTCCACCTTCGAGGTTATCATCCGAACCCCTTCCAGTATTAAGTTGCAAAACAACGGACAATTGCATTAAGTATGGTGCGTAATGTAATCAATAACTACATCCTTAGACATAGCATCAATGTTTTATCCCTAGTGGCAACAAGCACATCCACAACCTTAGAACTTTCCGTCACTCGTCCCGGATTTAATGGAGGCATGAACCCACTATCGAGCATAAATACTCCCTCTTGGAGTTAAGAGCAAAAACTTGGCCGAGCCTCTACTAATAACGGAGAGCATGCAAGATCATAAACAACACATAGGTAATAGATTGATAATTAACATAACATAGTATTCTCTATCCATCGGATCCCGACAAACACAACATATAGTATTACGGATAGATGATCTTGATCATGTTAGGCAGCTCACAAGATCCAACAATGAAGCACAATGAGGAGAAGACAACCATCTAGCTACTGCTATGGACCCATAGTCCAGGGGTGAACTACTCACTCATCACTCCGGAGGCGACCATGGCGGTGAAGAGTCCTCCGGGAGATGATTCCCCTCTCCGCAGGGTGCCGGAGGTGATCTCCAGAATCCCCCGAGATGGGATTGGCGGCGGCGGCGTCTCAGTAAGGTTTTCCGTATCGTGGCTCTCGGTACTGGGGGTTTCGCGACGGAGGCTTTAAGTAGGCGGAAGGGCAGGTCAGGAGGCGACACGAGGGGCCCACACGACAGGGCCGCGCGGCCAGGAGGTGGGCCGCGCCGCCCTGGCGTGTCGCCGCCTCGTCGCCCCACTTCGTTACGTCTTCGGTCTTCTGGAAGCTTCGTGGCAAAATAGGAACCTGGGCGTTGATTTCGTCCAATTCCGAGAATATTTCTTTACTAGGATTTCGAAACCAAAAACAGCAGAAAACAAGAATCGGCTCTTCGGCATCTCGTTAATAGGTTAGTGCCGGAAAATGCATAAATACGACATATAATGTGTATAAAACATGTAGATATCATCAATAATGTAGCATGGAACATAAGAAATTATCGATACGTCGGAGACGTATCAGAGGACTACACGTTCGACCGGATGGAAGCCTGGAATGTACCGGGAGTGTAGAACAGCTAGTGACCACCAAGGGAGGCGAAACTACAATACATAAGTACCACATGTATTGTAGTATGTAATATTTTGTAGAAATTTGTACATATACTTTAATAAGTGAGTTTGCATACTCACAACGTCACTGAGTATTGTAATAAGACCACTTATGTATGTATATACAGGGTATATGTTTTGTATGATTTGGATTTGCTTCTTGATTTCCATTGCGTGACTAGTTCTGTGCACAAAGTTGAGCTCAGAAAACTTGCGCATGGAGTAACTATGAGTACCACTTTGTGTTGCAAAACTAGGGGGAAATGTTGGGACCGGTAGGTGAGGAGAGTGAAGCACAGCGCATGGAGCGCGAAGCAAAGCAGAAGGAAGAGGCTGATGAAGCAGCCAGAAATCAGTTACCACCACCACCACCACCCATGATGCAGCAGAACTTCCTCCAATACATGCAAATGTTGGAGGAAAGGCAACGTATAACATTGGAGCAGCAGAACAAGTTCTTCCAGGAGCTGCTGCAACAGAACAGGGTGGAGAGACCCGAGAACCAGGGAGTCACTTTGTCTGACTTCCAGAACACTAAGCCTATATCGTCTTTCGCATACGCGCCCGAGCCTATGGACGCGGAGGATTGGCTGATGGATACTGAGCGAAAGCTCAACACCGTTGGATGCAATGACCTGGAGAAGGTCAGATATGCAACACACTTGTTGTGTGGACCTGCCGCATCATGGTGGGACAATATCGTAGCCGTTTATCCGGCTGAGAAGGTATTTACCTGGGAGGAGTTTAAGAGGAAGTTCAGGGAATCCAATGTCCCCGAGAGCATAGTGGAACCGAAGCGTCGAGAATTTGAAAGTCTCGAGCGAAGGATAAAGCTATCCTGACTTATGTCAGGGAGTTTTCGAAGTTGTCTCGGTATGCGGTTGAGGAGGTCAACACCGAGGACAAGAAGAAGAAGAGGTTCTTGCGGGGATTAAGTCCCCAGTTTAAGGTTCAACTCAGGATGATGAGAGCAGCTGAGTTCCAAGAGTTGGCGGATGCAGCCATCACTCTTGAAGATGACTTCAAGCAACTGCAGGATGAGAAGAGGAAGAAGGCCAAGTTTGAGCCTAAGAGGTTTGTCAGCAACAAGCCCAATACCAGCTTGAGTTTCAAGCCAAGGTACAACAACAACAGCTACTATAATAGCAGGAGGAACCAAGCGTTTCAGACTGCAAATCAGATTGTGTGTTGTAGCTGTGGAGGTACGGGACATTTTTCCAAGGACTGCAAGAAGCCCAGGATAATCTGTTTCGGTTGTCGTGAGGAAGGACACATGCTTAGGGATTGCCCTAAGAATAAGAATAAATGAGGTCAGTCTGGAGGGGGAGGAAGCAGAGGAGGAAACAACGGAGGGAACTGGAAGAACAAGAAACCCTTCGGCAAATTGAACTGCACCAGCTTGGAGGAGGTGGTTAACTCCGATCAGGCGGTGATAGGTACGCTCCAGATACTTACTCATCCTGGCAAAGTACTTTTCGATATTGGTGCAACTACATCATTCATTTCTCAGCAATTCATCATCAAACATGGGATTAGTTGCACTAAGTTAGAAACACCCATAACCATACTTTCCGCGGGGGGAACGATAGTAGTAACCCATACCAAACAAGGACAAGTCATTATGATCAATAAATGCGCATTTGACGCAGACCTGTTCATTTTACCAATGAAGGACATTGATGTCATTCTTGGTATGAACTGGTTAGAAGCTAACGGAGCATTGATCGACTGTGTGAACAAGACTGTGTCTTTGAAAAGCCCCGTTGGAAGTAGAATGATCTACCAAGGAGACAAGCATACACAGATTGAAGTAGAGCTACAATTGAATAGTATGAAGGAAGTGAAGTTGGAAGACATACCTGTAGTAAATGAATTCCAGGATGTGTTTCCAAAGGAATTACCTGGAATGCCACCAGATAGGGAGATAGAATTTACTATCGACCTAATCCCAGGCACAACTCCAATTGCTAAAGCACCATACAAGATGGGGCCTAAGGAGTTGAAAGAACTTAAGGAGCAATTGGATGACTTGGAAAAAAAAGGATTCATACAGGAGAGTATCTCACCATGGGGTTCACCAGTGATCTTCGTGGATAAAAGAGATGGAGGTAGAAGGATGTGCGGAGACTACAGGAATTTGAACAATGTTACTATCAAAAACAAGTACCCACTTCCTAGAATACAAGATCTATTTGATCAAGTTAGAGGCGCGGGAGTCTTTTCCAAAATTGATCTAAGGTCCGGTTATCATCAGATAAAGATCAAGAAGGAAGATGTTCCGAAAACAGCCTTTGTCTCAAGGTACGGACATCATGAATATCTTGTAGTACCTTTTGGACTAACCAATGCCCCAACAATTTTCATGAATCTTATGAATAAGATCTTCATGCCATATCTAGACAAGTTTGTCATCGTATTCATCGATGATATCTTGATATACTCCAAGGATAAAGCTGAACATGCTGAACATCTGAGGTTAGTACTGCAAACACTCAGGGAACACCAACTCTATGCTAAGTTCAGCAAGTGTGAATTCTGGCTAGATTAAGTAGAATTTCTTGGTCATGTCATTAGCAAGGACGGAATAGCTGTTAACCCGAGCAAGGTAGCAGCAGTTTTAGACTGGAAAGCACCCAAGACTGTCAAGGAAATCCGAGGATTCCTAGGAATGGCAGGATACTACCGGAGATTCATTGAAGGCTTCTCCAAGATAGCAGGACCAATGACCAAACTATTAAGGAAGAACACACCATTCGTGTGGTCGGAGGAGTGTGAGAAGAGTTTTCAAACTCTAAAAGAGAAACTCACCACAGCACCGGTATTAGCAGTTCCAGAAATTGGCAAGGATTACACCGTGTACTGTGACGCATCCAAACATGGATTGGGTTGCGTACTCATGCATGATCGGAAAGTGATATCGTACGGATCAAGGCAACTCAGACCTCATGAAGTGAACTATCCAACACATGATTTAGAGCTAGCAGCAGTTGTTTTTGCACTTAAAACATGGAGACATTTTCTCTATGGAGCCAAGTGTGAGCTCTATACGGATCATAAGAGTCTCAAATATTTCTTCACTCAGAAGGAACTCAATATGAGGCAGAAAATATGGCTTGAACTAATCAAAGATTATGATTTGACTATCAATTATACTCCGGGAAAGGCTAATGTTGTAGCAGATGCCTTGAGTAGGAAGAGCACTGGTGGAGTTGAACAAGAATTATCACCGGAGTTGAGGAAGGAAATAAGCCAAGCCCAAATACAACTTTGGGAGAAAGAAGCACATGAAGGACTATCGGCTTTACAAGTAGCTGATGAGCTAAATGTTAACTTAAATAATGAGATAATGATGGGTCAATTGGACGATCCATTCATCGTGGAGGAGATGAGAAGGATTGATGAAGGTAGACCATCAGAATTCCACCGAGGAGAATCAGGATCACTTTGGTTTCAGAAAAGAATTTGCGTTCCGGATATTGCTGAGATCAAGGAAGTAATACTCCGGGAAGCTCATCAAACACCATATTCTATACATCCGGGAAGTACAAAGATGTACATGGATCTCAAGGAACTATTCTGGTGGAATAATATGAAGAGAGAGATAGCACAATACGTATCGGAATGCCATACCTGCCAAAGAGTGAAGGCTGAACATCAAAGTCCGGCAGGGAAGTTACAACCTTTACCAATCCCAGAATGGAAATGGGAGGAGATAGGAATGGATTTCATCACCGGACTACCCATGACGAATAAAAAGAAGGACATGATATGGGTAATCGTGGACCGGTTGACGAAAAGCGCACACTTCTTAGCGGTAAACCAGCAGGATAAAGGAGAAAAACTCATTGATCTTTATATCAAAGAGATCATGAGCAAACATGGAGTGCCCAAGAAGATCGTATCAGATCGAGGATCCGTATTCACATCAGCATTTTGGAAGCAACTACATGAAGCCCAAGTTAGATTATAGTACCGCCTATCATCCACGGACAGGTGGACAAACAAAGAGAACTAACCAGATCCTAGAGGATATGCTTAGGGCTTGTGCCCTAGACTTCGGAGGATCATGGGAGGAGCACTTGCCACTAGCAGAGTTTTCATACAATAATAGCTATCAAAGTAGCATCAAGATGGCACCGTTCGAAGCTCTGTATGGAAGGAAGTGTAGATCACCGATATGTTGGTACGAAGCTGGAGCAAGCAAAGAGTTTAATCCTGATTATGTCAAAGAAAAGCAACATATCATTGACATTATAAGAGATAGGCTGAAAATAGCCCAAAGTCGACAGAAGAGTTATGCCGATCAGAAGAGAAGGACATGGGAGCCACAAGTTGGAGACATGGTATATCTCAAGGTGAGTCCGATGAAAGGTCTTCAGAGATTTGGAGTAAAGAGGAAGTTAAGCCCTAGATACATCGGACCTTTCAAGATTCTGAGTCAAAACCGAGGGTTAGCCTTTGAATTGGAACTACCGGGGAGGTTATCCCAAGTTCACAACATATTCCATGTGTCAAAACTCAGAACGTGCTTAAAGACCCCAGATGAGCCAGTATCACATGATGAGCTCGAGTTACAACCAGATTTGACTTATATCGAGAAGCCAGCAAAGATTCTCGAGGAGAACTGGAAACAACTCAGGAATCGAGCCATAAAATACTGCAAGATACAATGGAAGCATCACCCCGAGAGGGAAGCTACCTGGGAAAAGGAGGAAGACCTGAGGAAAACATACCCCGAACTCTTCAGGTATTACAACCACAACTTCGGGACGAAGTTTTCTTTAAGGGGGAAAGGCTGTAATATCCCAGGTTTAGAGACGATCGAGGGGTGGATTTTAGAAAGGGATGTGCATTGCATCGTAAATTCTGGGGAAATTTCGCTCTTTTAAAACAAAACTGCATCGAAGGGGGACAGGTTTCTCTCTCGACACCTTACAGGGTCAGGGTTTCGAGAGTGCGACAAACTTGTTCCTACTCAACTAAATTAGGGTTTTGGAGAAGAGAGAAGAGATATTGCATTACAAACTTAAGTTGCTTGATTGAATTCAAATTTAAGTTGCATGATTGAATTCAACTCCAAAGTTGAATTTGAATTTCAAATTCAAACATTAAATAAATAACTCATAATTCAATTATGAGGAAATTCAATAAGTAAATTATAAATAATAAACAATGTTGTACAAGACTTATATTATATAAAGCTCATAAGGAAAATTGGAGCTTTATTGATATTCACACAAAATACAATGTCAATTACAATATCCAGAATTGAGATATAAATTTACAACACATTACAAGAATTGGACAAATAGAAAATTAAAAGAAAAAGAAAAGAAAATTACAAAGTAGATGATCTATCCTAAATTCTATAAGATGAGTTGATCTTCATCTTAATCATTCCAAAGTTCCCTGCACACAAACACAACAAATAGAGATTATGCCAAGTGGTAAAACCACTTGGCAGGTTAGTAGAAAAATGGAATTGAGCAGATATGGATCAGCTCTGCCGAGCTGATCATCTCACAGCCAAGGACCAAGCCAGATACCAAGTACTGGTACACACACACAGCCTAGCAGCTCACCAGGCCTTGTGCATGCTCAACAGCACACACAAGCCAGAGGAGTCACCAAATTGGTGCCAGGCCAAGCTGTCGACCAGGGAGAGCAAGGGAGCACCAAATATAAACTTTTCAGAGCCAAACCCTAGCTGTTCATCGACAGCAGCTTCACTGGGTAAGTTACCAAGAACACAAGAACACAAGAACAGCTACTGCTGTTCAATCTATTCCACAGTCACCAGAAACAATCCAAGCATCAAGCTTACAAGGAGGAGCAGGGCAAGCCAAGAAATCAACCAAGCAACTGAACCTCTACACCAACACCCATTTCTAGGAGCCGGAGTGAGGTATACCAATAAATCATGAGCAAGCAAGGTTTTGCTCATATAAATCCATCATATGCACAAGTCACAGAAGCAAAGTGGGTAGAAACCCTATATGTGAGTCATCATATGGCTACTAGTCAAATTGGTGCAAGTAAACAAGAGGAAAACCAATAGGAAGGCACCCTGGGAACATTGGCTATGTCAAACCAGTGACATAATCAAAGACATCCAACAAGGGATGATCCTATCTAGCTAGCCGATTCACTTAGCACCTATGGCCACTACACCATCAGACAGATAGACTATCAAGTGTCTATTCATGCTTGTCAACATCAAAAGCATCTGGCAACCAAATATGGTCAGGCCAGAGAGCAGTTGTCCATACAACTCAAGCCAACAAGTGTGGGAGCTTCCTGAACAGCCAGGAATGGCTGTTGAGGCCACCTCTACCACTTAAGCAATCAAACCACCAAGCCAAGACATATATCATTACCCGTAAGGGTTCAAATGGAGCTAGGGTCCCCAATAAATGATTGGTATCCCTCTAGCTCTACTAAATCCACTTATATGATCATCACTGCAAAGCAGTTCACATCATTTATCTATTTAATGAATTAAAACTACACAGATAAATGAAACAGAAAAGTAAACTATGCACCAGGCCTTGCAGATGATCCAATGGATCATTGCAGACAGTAGCAGTGGCTTGAGCAAACACAAATGTATTCCATCACAAGCCAGTGTGTTACACAGACACAAGGAGAGCACCAGCTAGACACAAGCATGGAACAGCAGCCATTCACCAAGCAACAGATGATCATAAGATCATCAGGGCTTGACAGAGCATGCTAGAGCCAAGCCTAGCACCAACACATTAACCATATAAATTAAATAGCCACATAACAGGAACAATGGCATGGAAGACAATCAAGTTTATGATATATAATTGTATGCATAAGCACACTAACAAGGGATAGAGCTGTCTAGTCAACAAGCATGCCCAATAGAATATTCTCAGGAATTACAACTAAATAAGCATCACAACTGGGGCACTGGTACTTGCTTACTACAAGGATCATGCATCATGATCAAGCCAGGGCCAGAATTATCCACACACAGTATGTCCAAGTGGTAGTAGCAATAGCAGGAGCGAGCCAGTAGGCCATGAGCATCATTGGATGTTCATGAGCAATTACAGGAGGGCCACAGCAGGAGATCAACATGAACAGAAGTAGCTAGGAAGCACAGAAACTATACACAGCAGTAGCACAAGCACATGCATGGCCTTAGAAACAATGGCCATGGCCAGAAGAGCACAGCAGCAGCACACACAATAGCAGCATAGGCACAGCAACAGCATACGCATAGTAGAGCAGGCCAGGAGAAGAAGGAGCAGAGTGAGAGAAATAGGAGGAGGCGTGGAGCACTCACAGGTGAAGTGGGCCGGCGAACACGGCCATGGCGGCCACAGCGGCACACGCCGGGCGAACGGCGGCGCCAGCCAGGCCAGGCCGCGGCAGAGCCGCAGCTCCAGCACCACCTCGGCGAGGCTCGTGGTGGCGTCATGGCGCCAGAGGCGCCAGGAAGAAGAACCACGGCATCTCCAGCGCACGGCGGCGGCGAACGCCGAGAGCCAGGCGCACTGGAGGGTCGAGGGAGAGCGAACGAGGACGCGAGCGTCAGATCGACACGGACCACCGTGTCCGCCGTCGAGAGGCGGTTCAGATCCACCTGATCTCGCCGGCGGCGACGGCCGGAGTAGGCCGGAGTAATTCGGCGACGGCGCAGGCGACCACGGCGTCGCGAGAGAGAGAGGAGAGGTAGGGTTTCGCGAGGAAGAGGAGAAAGGGGTCGGTGCAACTGACCAAGCCCAAGTGTGGCTCGGGTTAGGGTTAACCGCTGGGCCACACTGACAGGTGGGCCCAGGGGCATTTTTGCCATTTCACAATTTCCTTTAAAACCAGAAACTTTGAAATTAAATAGAAAATTGATAAGAGCTCTAAAAAAATAATTAGAAATATGAAAATGGATCAGCATAAAATTCTCTACCTGAATAAAATATCAAAGGGAATTTTTGAAGACAACTAAGAATAAGTCTTAATTTGATGATTATAATAATCATTTAAATCACACCTTATATTTTCAATAATGAAAATAAGCCCATAAATGCTTTTGGACTTTAAAAACACCTTGAAAACATTTCAAGGTTGTATTCTACCCTAAACAGAGTATTCCTAAATTATTCTTAGTATTAACCTCTTACATGAAATGATAAGATCTACATCGGAGGGGGGGAACAAACCCTAAAACTGGAATCATGCATAATTGCTTCTTTAACCATTGCCCTTATCGGACAATGATGCTATTTTTCCAGAAACAGAGGACAAGGGTCAGTCCACACCATCCAACTGCAACACTTTGCAGTATTCAGGCAAGTTCATCACTTGCTCATGTCATTCGAGTATTTTTACCAAATTACTTGCAAAGTATTATGTTTATCACTATTGCATAAAAGCCAAAACCACTATTTTCATAACTATGAATATGATTATGTGGTGGGCAATGGAACCATGGATTGTGTTGATATGGTGGAGGTTCCATTGCAAGGGTTTATATCCATCTAGGATTAAACAACAAATGTCGTCCAGTGATTCATATGCCGTAATACCCGTGTTAACCATAAGATCCGGAGTGGGACGGAGTAGTCAAAAGTGTTTCCACCTCTCGTTCATCAACGGATGCTCATTACTGGGTGCACATGATCTTGCGAGACATGATGCAGGGGTGAGAACCCGTAGAAGTCCCAACGGTAATGAGGTCTATGATGGCTTGCAACTGCCGGCGTAGGAATGTGTAACATCCCAAGTTTCAACAATAATAAAATCAAGAGAGAGTTTCAACTATTCAAAAATTGCAACAAACAAAAACTTTTTATATGCATATAGTGCCACATATAGTTTCATGTATTTGAGTGCTTTTCTTATGTGCAATTGCCATGATGAGTGTTAGCATGATTATCAATTGCTATGTGAACCCTAACAAAGATGATCAAACCCTAATTTGAGAAGAAATAGAGAAAATGGGAAAAACCCATATTTCACTTACATACACTTTATGCCAAATTGCAAATCCTCACCCAAGGCCAAAATACTTAGATATGATAAACTAACACAATTGCATCCTTGGATCAAGAATCAAACACAAAGAAATCAAAATCTCTTCATACATATGATAATGGTCATATGGCCCAAAAATATTTTCTTCACTACTTTACCCCTCTGGTTTTCTCAATTCTTAAACTAAACTAGGTCAACCAAAGCCATGTCATCCAAGACCATGTCAAGGTGAGTAACTTTGATGTTGACCACCATGGCTAGAGTTGACTAGGTTGACCAGTAACAAGGTGACAAGTAGTGATGCTGAAATAAAAAGAAGATCATGTCACACTTGCCATTTTGCAAAACAACTCCAAATTGAGCAAAACCACCACCAATCCAACACATGAATTATATAAATGAGATCCACCAAAAAGAAAACCAAAATTCAAACAAAAAGTTCTTGCGGCATTTA
>NC_061508.1:261554112-261603593 GCF_022539505.1 Lolium rigidum
TGGCCAAGGAGCCGGCACGGGCTGCAGCGCATTCTGTGGGCTTGAAAACTAACGGGCGCCGTTTGAGGCGGGTGCAAGCCTGCAACCACATCTTCAGCCCAAAACAGCTATCGGGACCGCCATCGAGGCCGCTAGTGGAGATGCTCTAAATTGAGATGTGCTTATGCCGCTGCACAAGTCCTGGAGCTCCCCAATGTGTACATGGCACATGCAAATCGGACGAGCTCCCCTATCATGTGTGGCGTCCCTTTTTTCGATAAGGATGCGTGGCGTCCCTGGCGAGATAAATCGTGTGTCTTGAGCTCTGCGTCGGGCATCGCCGACAAAGGCACAACGGCACGGTGCGAGGTTACAATTTCGAAAAACAGTTGTATAGGTGTTATTTAGCAAAATAACAGGGGCTAACGTGTAACCACGAGGGGATTTGGATCAGCTTTGCACACAGGTAACAAGTTTGTGTACCAGTTTATCTCAGTTTCAAGTTATTGTACTAATCTGCACGCACCATACAAGTTCTTGTACGTCCGGCGTTATTACCTCTAATGCAAAGAAAGCAGAAGCACTTACCATTTTTCCTCTCTACCTCGGTAATACATTGCTATTCATCACCGTGCAAACATAGTGCTTCATTTCTGGCGCTTTGGAAGCTCCTCCACAATGCTACATAGCTGACTCCTTTGATTATAAGTCATCTCCACTTCATTTCCAAAAATGCAGCACTTGTCAAATGATTCATCATCTGGAGCAACCCCGGCCCTATTTTGACAAAATAGTGTTGGGTCGTGAATCAGAGGTAAGCTAATTCATCTTTTGAAACAAAACATTGATTACACACAAACCTCTAAGAATGATCATTGACTTCTCATCATCAACATCATCAACACTGAAGTAATCATCATCTTCTCTGTAATGATCATCCTCTTCACTGTAATGATCATCCTCTTCACTGTAATGATCATCCTCTTCAGTCTCATAGTCTGACTCCTCGCTATTCTTCTCACTAATGGGAAAACAAGATAAATTAAGCTACATTAGATTACTTCAACACCAAAACCATGATGGCAAACAGATGTGTAACAACCCAAAAATTTCAAAAACAAACAAAATGAATTTCCTAGTTCCAAAATTTGGAACCAACAAAAACTTTTATTAAAATAAGATTGATACATCTAGATCTGGTTTAAATCTTGCGTTTTGCCATGATGAGTGTTATTATGCTTATGTGCTAAACCCTAAACCTCACCCCTCTTTTCACCACCCTAGTTAAATTAAAATAAAAGGAAATTAAATAAGAAAGAGGCATATGTGCCTAGGGCTATATGTATAAAACTTTACCCTAAGCCTTTCTACTTTGCTTAGAGGTTTTGAAAACTTTCCTACACTTTACCTAGTACCTATCAAACCAATTCCAAGTGATTTCCAAAGAAATTAAAAAGAAACTAAAAATGCCATAGAGGCATATGAGAGAAAAGTGCAAATTTGTGAATTTGAGAAGATTGACCTTAGTACTTGTGGTAAATGAATGGATCACTTCTATATACCATTTCAACACTCAAACAACATCAATTGGGTCAAGCCAAGTCAAATTGAAAATCAAATGCAACATATGCATAGAGGCATATGTGACACATAGCCATTTCACCAAATCTTTGACCTAGGACTCTAAACCTTGACCAAATGATGGGAAACCATCTCTCAACCTATTATAACCCTAAATAGAACCAAACCCATGCACAAGTAAAGCAAGGGGAAACAATTTACAAAAATAATCAAATTTAACACATCACCCCTTATGTGTTATGGCCAATTTTGCAAATCTTTGAGCAAGACCATTTGAATTGGTTTCAATGGTTGGAAAATGTTCTAAACTAATAAGAACCACTTTAGAGTCAACAAAAGTCAACTCAAATGGGGAGAATTCAAATAGGGAGAAAATCCCCAAAATTCACTCACATACACTTAGCCAAATTTGCAAATCTTCAACCAAGGCCACCATTGCTTGATCTATGGTTTGTAAAACTCTTATACATGATAAACAAACACATTTGCATCAAAGAAACCAAAATCAAATCAAAGCAAATCTCAAATTCAACATTACATGTGATAATGGTCATTTGGCCATTTTATAAAATGATCCCCTCTTTACCCCTCTGGCTTTGACTTTTCTTCAACCAAACTTGGTCAACTATGACCATGTCATCCAAGACCTTATGAAGGTGAACAACTTTCATGTTGACCACCATACCCAATGTTGACCAGGTTGACCAGAAATAAATTGACAAGTGATGACATTGAAACAAAGAGAAGATTCCTCCACTTTTTGAAACTTTGCAAATCTTCACCAAAATGAACACCACCACCACCTTTATATCTCTATGATTATATGATTGAGATCCACCAAAGGAATTTCCAAAATTCAAAAATCTTTTTCTTTCGGGCATTTCATCAAACACTTGTTGGGCGTAGTATCAATTGTTGCCCATACTCGAAAATTGGAGGAGACTTGGTCCAACTCTGCCACCCTCGCAGCCCTGCAGCATCACCTCACCCTCCTGCACCATTTCCATCACCTGCAAACCCTGGAGCTCGCTCACCTTTGACCAAAAGCTTCCATGCCGACCATGGCATGAGCTCACCATGCCCACTTGCTCTCTGGCCATCTCCATCATGCACCACCGTGTCAATCTTGTGCTACACACTCCCCTGAACCTCCTCGTCACCTTGCTCGACGAAATCGTGCACCAGACGCGCCAGGAACTGACGTGACCAGACGCGCCCAGAGACGCCCACGCGCGACAGGACGCGCATGGTGACGCCCCGGAGCGCGCCAGTACCCTCCTCGCCTCGTCGCCTCAGACCATCTCCCGCCTCCTTTTCTTCACCCACCTGCTCCCCTCGACACCAGCAGCCGCCCAGACACCTCCATTGGCTCGCCCGAGCCCTGTGCACGACGACACGGTCGACGACCATCCGCCATTCTGCCGAGAGTGCGAGGACGATGACGATCGCCACAGACCGCCTTTTTCTGCGCCGTCAAGTCCCACACACTCACAATGACGTCGCCTACCCGCCTGCGTCAGCTCCCAACCCTCTCGACCACTGTATCGCCGTCGTCACCCTGGACATGCTCACACCCCCACGGCCCCTCCTCGCTGCTATAAAAGGAGCACGATCCAGCCTCCAAACTCCACACCATTCGCTTCCCCACTCCTCTCGGCTCGCCAATCCCTCTTCCCTCTCCGATTCACTCCTCCTTCGCCGGAATTTGGCCGGAGCCCGCCGGCTGCAGTAGCTCGACGCCGCCGACGATCCCGAGCACCCCGGAGCTGCTGCGACCCTCCTTCGACTCGTCATCATCGACAACGTCGATTGCCCGCCTCGCCGACCCCGCCGGACGCCGGTAAGCCCCTCGCCGCGACCCTCTGCCGCCGGCTAGGGTTAGAGCTCGTCGGAGCTCGTCCCCGACGAGGATGACTTCGGACCGTCGATCCTCCCTCTAATCTAACGGCCCTCATTCACGTACCGCTCGGCGTTTTAAAACTCACTGACGCCTGGGCCCCACCTCGTCAGACGGCCCGCTACGTGTGAAGCGTTAGCTGGGCCGGCCCAAACCTTTTTCCCTCTCTCTGGCCCAATACCGTTTCCCGCCAGCCCACCGTTTAAATTCAAAATTACCAGAGTAGAATTATTTTGCAATCTGATACTAGTTTCAAAATTTAATAGGGACAAATCTACTGAGCCAAATTTTACAAATTTTATATATTTAGAAAGCTCATGAAAGGCCCCATCCAACCAAACTGGATTCAAATCAAAATATGTTGTAGAATTTGAATAGTAAAAATATCAAACAAGAATCTTTCAAACATCAAACAATTATTAAAAATCAACCTTTTGAATTTTGAGGTGTTTCAAACCTCCTCATAATTCACTTTTCAAATACTCTAATTGATTATGTAAAAATAAGATATAGGGTATCTGTGTATATGACTCCATGGGCTAGGAAGCGTAATTATTGGCATATGTAGTCAATACTTTAGCCCATTTAAATTAGTTTCAAATCTTAGGTAATTCAAATCTATAGAGGTATCAGACACCTCATTTAAATCATCTTCTCAAGTTGTATGAAGTAATGTGATGCCCTGGTTGCTTGGTCTCATAGTTGTCTCACTCAAAAATATTAAATGTCTGGCCATAGTAACATTTAAATTGTTCCAACAAATTATTAAATCTTGATGGGAGTGTTTCTCCATTTAAATCTTGTCACCACCAATTCTAAAATGAGGTAGAGACTTGTCATTTAGGTCTCACATGAATTGTTGATGATATTAAACCTTTACCATGCTAGGATTAAATTGTATGAGGTACTATACCTCATTTAAATCATTTTCTTAAATGATAAGTATGAAGAGGTTGACTTTGGTCAACCTAGGTCATATATTATTCATAAGAGAAATTAAATCTTAATAAGATAATGAGAGGAAATTATTTCTCTAAGTAATTAAAAGTAACACCTTATTTAGTATGAGAGGAAATTATTTTTCCTAAATAAGAAAACAACACATTTACCCACTTAATAGTAATGAGTGAAGCTAGTTCACTTGTGTAAATTATATGAGGTGTTTCACTTCATTTAAATCTTGTCCCAAGTACTTTCATATGAAGTTTGAACCCCTAGTCAAATACTCTCACATGAAATACTTGAAGATTTTAAATCATAATAGGCATTATTAAATGGTATGAGGTATCTCTACCTCATTTAAATCATTTTCTCAAATAATGATGATGAATGGTTGACTTAGGTCAACCTAAATTCATGTGTGATGGTTTGAGAAATTAAATCTTAAAGAAGATTCAATGAGAGGAAATTATTCCTCAAGAACTATATGGAAACTATCGTTTACATATAAAATGAGGGGAAATTATTTTTCCTCAAAGCAAGACCACCAATGCACCAAATTGTATTAATTGTGTGAATAAAATAGTTTGTGTGAATATATGTGATGTTTGGAATAGCCAATGAATTGTTTGGTGATTGTATCCTCGTATTCGTATTTTAGGCGCTAGTACCGAGGAGTATCAAGAGGAGGGGGAAGTCTACTGTCAAGGAGAAGAAGACCACTTTGATCACCTCAATTACCAAGGCAAGCTAACATTCTTGCAAGCTATTACCAAAGCAAGCTAACATTCTTGCAAGCTATTACCAATGCAAGCTAACATTCTTGCAAGTTATTACCAATGCAAGCTAGACTAATGCAAGTTATATTGTTGCAAGCTAATATTCTTGCAAAGTGCAAAGCTCTACTAGAGCCAGGCACACTCACCAATTACTTTATGCTTCATGATCCCATCCCAAGTTTTATTCTTCCAAACTTTTACTTTGATTTTTATAACTTGCTTTTATAGTTAACTTTGGTCTAGAGATAGAGTACTACAAGAGTATCAAAGTTAGCCTAGAACAATGAAAGCTAGATAGCACCCCTCATGACTAGTTGCTAGTGCTAACAAGTAAAATTGACTACTCTAGATGGGAACTTGTGAAATGAAATGACTTTGAAAACCTTGGAATGATGAGTCATTCTATTGAAAGATTTTGAAGGTGAATATGACTGGTGAATGACATGGTGAACTTTACAAAAACTGATGGTTGGGTTCGGATGCGATACCATTCCAATTTTGGAAGTACCCCCACGATACCTGATTATGGGTAAGGGCTTAACTAGAAGTTTATGTATCTTAGTATGGGTTCCCTCTAAACAAGCGTCATCGGGGTTATGCCAAGGGCTGCCTCCAAAGAATATGGAATGATGTGATATGACGTGAAAATGAGGTGAATGTCCGGCCCAAGCCCTGTGCAGTTCCCAGCCGACAGCTTTGTCTTCACCGGGAGGCCAAGCTCATGGGGAGAGGTGCCTATACTAGGGTATGTAAGTGAAAGGTTATGGTTGGTAGTCCGCACACCGGAGTGTGGTAAATCAGGGCCGTTAACCCCGACGGATTATTGCAAATGTTGTGGCACAAGTGTACGACCTCTCGCAGAGTGTAGATCTATTCGAATAGCCGTGTCCACGGTTACGGACGATTGGAAAGGCCATAACTGTTCCGTCATCAGACCATTTTCAAAAATGTGACATATGACTTGTGACTTGAACTTGAAAGGTGAATGGTGACTTTGACTTGAATCACAACAGAGTTGTGGGAATGACACTAATGTTCCCACTTGAGTTAGTTAGCAAATGAAGAGGCTTTTACTAAATATTTGTGAACTAAAATTGGCTTTATGCAAAGAAACTTAGAGCTTAGAACCCCCTTACTATAGTTGATAGTGTTTACCTTAGTATTAGTTTGCGAGTACTTTAAAGTACTCATGGCTTTGTCCCTGGCTATTCAAATGGCCAGACTATGAAGAGGAACAGCAGTACGAGGAAGATGGACAGCAGGACGTCTACGACAACTAGGACCACTCCTAACGTCAACAGTTGCCTGTGGAACAGATGGACCATGACCGCTACTACTTCGCTTCCGCTATGTGTTTTGTAATAGGATCTCTAGATCCACTATGATGTATTAAGACTGGATCATGTGATCCGTTGTTGTAAGACGATTATGTGTTGTAATGAATGATGTGTTGTGATATCAATCTATTATGTCTCGCAAAAACAATATTCCTGGGATTGCGAGGAATGGCATAATAGGCATCCGGACTTAAAAATCCGGTTGTTGACAAGTTGGTATCGTAGCCATTGTTTGACCTTAGGAGACCCTAGTTAGAATGGACGTCTGAAAAACTTAGTTTCAAAAACCAATGAAGTGCATATTTGTGAAAACTTGTTCTTACCCTTATCCTTGAGATCCTCTTTCAAAAAGATGAGAAATCTATACTCTACTTTCTTTGCAAGCCTACATAAAATTTTGCACACCTGACTACTTCTCTAATTTACTCCTCCTCTTTGTTCACAGATGAAGTACCAATGGGAGTCCTATCAGCTTGGTTTCGGAGGCGACCTAAGGTTCGAAAAGGAGTTGAAGCAACTAGTGGACTATCTAGGACACCCGTATCCCGAGTTCTTCGGAATACCCCTCAAGGCTCAGTTAGGAGAACCACCTCTGTGGGACGTTTCTACTGATCTACGAAGGAAGCTTGATGCCCCGGTATGGGAAACCATATGGTTTTCTGTAACGGGAAACACTTGGAAGGAAGGACTAGTCAAAGCTATGCAAGAAGCAATTTCCCGTCTGTGTGGACAAAATGAGGACAAGATCAAGAACACTCGTTTCATCTACTACCCAAGACATGACTCCATGGGAAGACCAATGATCATGCCCCCACCCCCGGAGATGAACCCCTATGTAGCACCTCAGGACTTCAGGCAGTACAAAACCCGCAGGGATTTGGACAACGCCCTCACCCTTCGCCAAGCACCTCAACCGTGAAGACGAAGAATTCCCCCCTGAAGAGTAGTATCATTAAAGCACTTGAGTAGGTGTGAGTTGTATTAGGATCCCTTTGTATCGTAGAGCGATGAATGGTTCTTCAAACCAACGGTGTGTTAGAATTGTAATGTGTGATGTTTGGTATGAATAAAAAAGTGTTGTTGGTTTTTACCCCCTCAACACTACTCAAGTTTTGAAACTTTTTGAACTTTGAACCAAACAAACCATAGAAATTTCCCTCTTATCTTATCATCTACCTCAAATATTCAGATGGCCCCACCAACCCGCAGCGCCAACCAGGATGCAATGATGCAGATGCTGCAGATGATGATGGCAGACTGAGAAGTCGAAAGAGCTGAGCGCCAAGCCAACATCGCTGCACTGCAACAGATAGCCCAGAACAATCAAGGCCATGGAAACCACGATCACCCAGGATCGAAGCTAAAGAACTTCCAGAACACCAACCCTCCAATATTCAACAAGACTGAAGAACCCCTAGATGCTGATGACTGGCTCCAGACAATGGAGAACAACCTCGAAGTTGCGGGAGTTGAAGCCGCAGAGAAAGTGCTGTTTGCCACGCACTACTTAGCAGGACCCGCAAGAGCCTGGTGGACCAGCACCCGTGCCATGAATGGAGGACAGATGATGACCTGGGAAGACTTCAAGCTGAAGTTTAGCAAGTACCACGTGCCCCAAGGACTGATCAAAAAGATGAGAGACGAGTTCCGCGAACTCAAGCAAGGAAAAATGTCCGTGGTGGAATACCGCGATAGATTTCTAACTCTGTCAAGGTACGCCCCGGATGCGACCGACACCAACGAGAAGAGGAAGGAGAGATTTCTGAACGGACTGCATGATGAAATGCAAACTGTGTTAGTGAACATTCCGTTCGCTGACTTGGAAGCCCTTGTAGACTCAGCCATACAGATGGAAGGAAAGCTACATCAAGCCAATGAGAACCGCAAGCGCAGAATGATGAACCAGAATGGACCCCACCATACCCAGAAGTATCGCAACAACTCCTCTGGAGGATTCACCCCCAGAAACAACAGGCCACCTGCTCAGACTTATCGCCCCAACTACGCCAACAACAACGGAGGACCCCCGAAGCCCGGAGGTAACAACAACAACACCAACACTGGCCCGAGGACTGGAAGCAATGCCATCCCCGTCACCCCGAAGGACAAGTCAACTGTAAACTGCTATGAATGTGGAGTTGTGGGTCACTACTCCAATGAGTGCCCCAAGAAGCTTGCAAAGATTGCCACCAATACCGCAGCCCCTGCTCAGCAACAGCGCCGCTTTGCCGGAAGAAGGAATCAGAACAACAACAACGGCCGTCTCTACCACATGACTGCCACTGAAGCTCAGGAAGCACCTCAGGCCATACCAAGTATGTTCTCATGTTAATCAATTTCTCAATCTCTCTTAGGAACCTAACTTTTCTTAAAATCTCGGGACGAGATTTGTTTAAGGGGGAAGGGTTTGTAACAACCCAAAAATTTCAAAACAAACAAAATGAATTTCCCTAGTTCCAAATTTTGGAACCAACAAAAACTTTTATTAAAATAAGATTGATACATAGAGATCTTGTTTGATTCTTGTGCTATTGCCATGATTGCTTGTTATTAGTATTGGAAATGATCTTAAACCCTAAACCTCACCCCTCTTTTTCATCACCCTAGTGAAAATAAAATAAAAGGAAATTAAATAAGAAAAAGGTATATGTGCCTATGGCTATTTTTATAAATCTTTACCTTAAACCTTTCCACTTTATTTAGAGAATTGGAAAAGCTTCATACACCTTACCTAGTACTTATCAAACCAAATCCAAGTGGTTTCCAAAGAAAATAAAAAGAAACTAAAAATGCCATAGAGGCATATGAGAGTAAAATAGCAAATTTGTGAATTTGAGAAGATTGACCCTAGGACTTGTTGTGAATGGTTGGATCACTTCCATATACCATTTCAACACTCAACAACACCATTTGGGTCAAGCAAAGTCAAATTAAAAAAAATCAAATGCAACATATGCATAGAAGCATATGTGACACATAGCCATTTCACCAAAATTTGACCTATGACTCTAAACCTTGACCAAATGATGTGAGACCATCTCCAAACCTAATATAACACTAAATTGACCCTAACCCATGCCCAAGTAAAGCAAGGGGAAACAATTTACAAAAATAATAAAATTTGAACCTCACCTCTTATGTGTTATGGCCAATTTTGCAAATCTTTGATCAAGACCTTTTGAAATGGATTCAATGGTTTGAAAATGTTTCTAAACTAATAAGAATCACATTAGAGTCAACAAAAGTCAACTCAAATGGGGAAAAATCAAATAGGGAGAAAATCCCCAAAATTCACTCACATACACTTAGCCAAATTTGCAAATCTTCCACCAAGGCCACCATTGCTTGATCTATTGTTTGTAAAACTCTTAGATATGATAAACAAACACAATTGCATCAAAGAAACCAAAATCAAATCAAAGAAAAATTCAAAACTATCACACATATGATAATGGTCATATGTCACATTTATAATTTCTTCACCACTTTGCACCCTTTTATCTTCTGGTTCCTAAACAAAACTTGGTAAACTATGACCATGTCATCCAAGACCATATGAAGTTGAACAACTTTCATGTTGACCACCATACCTAATGTTGACCAGGTTGACCAGAATGATTTTGACAAGTGGAGACTTTGAAACTATGTGAAGATGACCCACTTTTTGAAAACTTGCAAAACAACACCAAATTGACCCCCACCACCACCATTCCATCTCTATGAATATATTAATGAGATCCACCAAAGGAATTTCCAAATTTTGAAAACTTTTCTCTTGCGGCCATTTTCACAAACACCTTGTGGGCAGCACCTATTTTTGTGCCCATGCTAGTATTCTGGTTGGACCAAGTCCACCTCTGGCCCTTCTCTGCTGCCCTGGAGCATCCCCTCACCCCTCAGGACCAGTGCCAGCACCTGCCAGCCCTCCACTTGCTCACCATGACCAAAACCCAAACCATGCCGGCCACCTTGTCACTCCACATGCTCACCCCCTCTCCTCTCCCATCCAAGCCACTCCACCATGTCTCTGAGCTTGCCTGGACATTGCTGATGCTGACCCTGCACGCCCTTGACCGAGATGGCGTCGACACTGCCCAGACCACGCGCGCCCAGACGTGCCCAGCACCTGCCAGGATCGGCATGGACGCGCGCCAGGACGCCTCTGGACGCGTCAGAGCATCGCCATGCCCCGTCGCCTCACGCCTCCCCTCGCTCTCCCCAGGCACAAGTCGCTTCGCCACGATGCCCTCTACCTCCCAGACACCGCCGCTTGGCCACGGACCCGTTGTAGACGATGCAATCATCCACGACTTTCCGCCACAGTACTGCCCTGCCGCGAGGATGATGACGACGCTCCTGTCCCTCCCCTGACCTCGCATGGATGCACGTCGTGCTCACCGTGACACAAGGAACACGCTACGCCCATTCCTTACCCCTTCGTCACCTTGGAACGACGACCTCGTCATCGACGACCTGCTCCGCACCCCTCGGCCTCGACCGCCAGCTATAAAAGGAGTGCGCCCCTGCCTCAATATTCCACACCATCTCGCTCCCCTACCTCTCCTGAATCTCCTCGACCTCTTCCCCTCTTCGATTACACCCCACCTCGCCGGAATTTCACCGGAGACCGCCGCCGCAGTAGCTTGACGGAGGAGAAGCTCCCGGCCACCACAGCCGCTCCCTCGACCCTCCTTCGACTCGTCGTCATCGACAACGTCGATTGCCCGCCTCGCCGGCCTCGCTGGACACCGGTAAGCCCCTCACCGCGACCCCTCTGCCGCCGGTAGGGTTTGGACCTCGCCGGAGCTCGTCGACGATGAGGACAAACCCTGGCCGTCCGATCTCCTTAAATCCCACGGCCCCCATTCACGTACCGGTTCGGTGTTTTTAAAACAAACTGACAGTGGACCCCACTGTCAGGCGGCCCGCCCGCATCGCCAGCATAGCTGGGCCGGCCCAATTAGTTTCCCGCGCGTCTGTTTAGTTTGAATTCGTTAAATTTAATTTAACTCAAATTTGAATACTGGTGCTGTGTTCAAAATTTAATAGATCCAAATCTACTGAGCCAAATTTGATAAATTATATATGGTTGGAAAGCCTGTGAAATTATCTATCCAGCTACACTGGATTCAAACCTAGACCTGTTATAGAATTAAAGTGGGAAAATAAACAAGACAGAGACTTTTCTGCCTTAGAATAATTATTAAAAATCAACCCTTTTGAATTTTGAGTTGATTCCAACTCTCATAATTCACATTTCAAATACTTTAATTGTTTATATAAAAATATGATATAGGTACTGTGTATGATCATGGGTTAGAATCAAATAATGGCTATGTAGCCATTACTAGCCCATTTAAATTATTTCCAAATTTAAGATTTTAAATCTATGAGGTGTAGCACCTCATTTAAATCATTCTCCCAAGTGATATGAAGTAATGTGTTGACCCTTAAATGCTTAGGTTCATGCTTGCTCACTGGTAGAATTTAAATCAACATAGTATTTAAATTGCATTCGTTATTTAAATCACATGAGATGATGAATCTCAATTAAATCACTTTCCTCAAATAATAAATGTGAAGTGTTGACCTTGGTCAACATGGTATCATTCCTGTTATTTGAGAATATTAAATCACCTCAATAGTAGCATTTAAATTGTTCCAACTAATTATTAAATCATATGGGAAGTATCCCTCTCACTTAAATCCTTGTCTCAAGTAATTCTACATGGGGTAGAGACTCTGGTCATTTAGGTCTCGTATGAATTGTTGATGATATTAAACCTTTACCATGCTAGGATTAAATTGTATGAGGTACTATACCTCATTTAAATCATTTTCTTAAATGATAAGTATGAAGAGGTTGACTTTGGTCAACCTAGGTCATATATTATTCATAAGAGAAATTAAATCTTAATAAGATAATGAGAGGAAATTATTTCTCTAAGTAATTAAAAGTAACACCTTATTTAGTATGAGAGGAAATTATTTTTCCTAAATAAGAAAACAACACATTTACCCACTTAATAGTAATGAGTGAAGCTAGTTCACTTGTGTAAATTATATGAGGTGTTTCACTTCATTTAAATCTTGTCCCAAGTACTTTCATATGAAGTTTGAACCCCTGGTCAAATACTCTCACATGAAATACTTGAAGATTTTAAATCATAATAGGCATTATTAAATGGTATGAGGTATCTCTACCTCATTTAAATCATTTTCTCAAATAATGATGATGAATGGTTGACTTAGGTCAACCTAAATTCATGTGTGATGGTTTGAGAAATTAAATCTTAAAGAAGATTCAATGAGAGGAAATTATTCCTCAAGAACTATATGGAAACTATCGTTTACATATAAAATGAGGGGAAATTATTTGTCCTCAAAGCAAGACCACCAATGCACCAAATTGTATTAATTGCGTGAATAAAATAGTTTGTGTGAATATATGTGATGTTTGGAATAGCCAATGAATTGTTTGGTGATTGTATCCTCGTATTCGTATTTTAGACGGTAGTACCAAGGAGTATCAAGAGGAGGAGGAAGTCTACTGTCAAGGAGAAGAAGACCACTTTGATCACCTCAATCACCAAGGCAAGCTAACATTCTTGCAAGTTATTACCAATGCAAGCTAACATTCTTGCAAGCTATTACCAATGCAAGCTAACATTCTTGCAAGCTATTACCAATGCAAGCTAGACTAATGCAAGTTATATTGTTGCAAGCTAATATTCTTGTAAAGTGCAAAGCTCTACTAGAGCCAGGCACACTCACCAATTACTTTATGCTTCATGATCCCATCCCAAGTTTTATTCTTCCAAACTTTTACTTTGATTTTTATAACTTGCTTTTATAGTTAACTTTGGTCTAGAGATAGAGTACTACAAGAGTATCAAAGTTAGCCTAGAACAATGAAAGCTAGATAGCACCCCTCATGACTAGTTGCTAGTGCTAACAAGTAAAATTGACTACTCTAGATGGGAACTTGTGAAATGAAATGACTTTGAAAACCTTGGAATGATGAGTCATTCTATTGAAAGATTTTGAAGGTGAATATGACTGGTGAATGACATGGTGAACTTTACAAAAACTGATGGTTGGGTTCGGATGCGATACCATTCCAATTTTGCAAGTACCCCCACGATACCTGATTATGGGTAAGGGCTTAACTAGTATCTTAGTATGGGTTCCCTCTAAACAAGCGTCATCGGGGTTATGCCAAGGGCTGCCTCCAAAGAATATGGAATGATGTGATATGACGTGAAAATGAGGTGAATGTCCGGCCCAAGCCCTGTGCAGTTCCCGTGCCGACAGCTTGTCTTCACCGGGAGGCCAAGCTCATGGGGAGAGGTGCCTATACTAGGGTATGTAAGTGAAAGGTTATGGTTGGTAGTCCGCACACGGAGTGTGGTAAATCAGGGCCAGTTAACCCTGACGGATTATTGCAAATGTTGTGGCACAAGTGTACGACCTCTGCAGAGTGTAGATCTATTCGAATAGCCGTGTCCACGGTTACGGACGATTGGAAAGGCCATACTGTTCCGTCATCAGACCATTTTCAAAAATGTGACATATGACTTGTGACTTGAACTTGAAAGGTGAATGGTGACTTTAACTTGAATCACAACAGAGTTGTGGGAATGACACTAATGTTCCCACTTGAGTTAGTTAGCAAATGAAGAGGCTTTTACTAAATGTTTGTGAACTAAAATTGGCTTTATGCAAAGAAACTTAGAGCTTAGAACCCCCTTACTATAGTTGATAGTGTTTACCTTAGTATTAGTTTGCGAGTACTTTAAAGTACTCATGGCTTTGTCCCTGGCTATTCAAATGGCCAGACTATGAAGAGGAACAAGCAAGTACGAGGAAGATGGACAGCAGGACGTCTACGACAACTAGGACCACTCCTAACGTCAACAGTTGCCTGTGGAACAGATGGACCATGACCGCTACTACTTCGCTTCCGCTATGTGTTTTGTAATAGGATCTCTAGATCCACTATGATGTATTAAGACTGGATCATGTGATCCGTTGTTGTAAGACGATTATGTGTTGTAATGAATGATGTGTTGTGATATCAATCTATTATGTCTCGCAAAAACAATATTCCTGGGATTGCGAGGAATGGCATAATAGGCATCTGGACTTAAAAAAATCCGGGTGTTGACATAGAGGCCGAGGTTGCGGCCGTGATCGTGGTCGTGGCCGCGGCAGAGCTGCACGCTCGCCGTCGCTTGCGACGTCGTCGTCTTCATCGTCGGACCTGCAGGAGGAGGAGGAGCAATTGTTGTTCGAGTTTTTCGTCATCCTCAAGGGCGACCCACTCGGCATCCAGAAGCTACCGGAAAAGTTCGCCGACTTCATCGCCGGCAACAAGCCAGTTGCGCTGCATCTGCGGGATGCTGGTTGCGACTGTTGCCGGTGGATGTGGTCTTTGATAGGCGCGACAAGATGTACCTCCACACCGGCTGGGAGAAGTTCACGCGCTACCACGACCTCGAAGCCGGATGCGTGCTCACATTCTCCTACCTTGGCGACGCGGATATGAGCGTCAAGGTGTTCGATGACACGCACTGTCGTCGGCACTACCACGGCGACAGCGATGAGGAGGACGATTGAACACGCCGAGTGTTGTTTCTTCGCAGCGAAAATAGGCACAGAGGTTTCTGGATGTTCTTCCTCAAAAGGACCAACAAGGCTATCATCACCAGCTGGATTTTCCAGTTTGAGTGATTGGGAGTGCGTGGGAGTGTTCTTTCTTGGCAGCGAACACACGAAATTTGCGATGCCAACACTAGTTAGATTTCCCCATTTTCCAATATTTTAACTATGTATTAGGTTGTGGAAACCATGTTCCAAACTATGTCTTAGTTTGTGTAAAACTATGTTCCCAATTATGTATTAGTTTGTGAAATATTCCTTCTCTCTATTGAAATAAAAATGAAAAAAACAGTATTTTAATATTAACGTTCCCCAAACGCGGCATGAATAAAACACGTCCTCCAAATGCTCGACCTGGCGCTGTTTGAGGAATGCGGCTGGAGATGCTTTTATTAGAAATAAGATTAAAAAGTCACTCATTAAAAAGTACATCATATTTTCTTGTTATATTTAGATTACGTGGACGACACTAAGATAAAACAATCTTAGGTCATGCCCAATCTATGGTCACGTGGAATCAGGCCACACGTTGTCACTTCTCAGGCCTAGTACTACGTATCACGGAGTAAACAACAGATAAACCAGTCGTGTCGTACGACACCTCGATCCATGGCTCCACTCTTGGCAGAAGTCAACCATGACAGGCGTGCAGTATAATTCGTGGACCAAATCCACTGAATCCTACCGATAAATCGAGAAGCTACAGCAAGTCAGCAACATACACGTTCCGTATGCTGCATACGAACTACTGTACTTCACGTGGCGCAACTCCAACGAAGACCAGGTACAACGCAAGTAAGAGTAGACATGTTGAATCTTAATTCAGTCTCGTAATGTATATTTTCTGAACTTCGCCTCGTAATACAAATTTTAATAGGGAAATAAGTTATCCCACTGTATATGAAAGCTAAACCCCTTTGCTGGTTCCTCACCGAGATGGGGCACAAGTTCGATAAAAACTTCAACTTTAGCAGTAGTTTATCGTGTTAATTATTTAGCAATAATTGCTAGACAGTAAATAACTACTCACTCCGTTTTATGAAAGTTGTTTCTAAACACTAAATAATATCTACAAATATCCAAATTTAAATAAATCTCAAACAAATTTAATGAGATAGAGGGAGTATATTTTCCTGAAAGCAATTTTTTCTGTAGTAGTCTAGAAGATCAGAAAGATACACCCATTTGCTGCAACCACAATAATTTAGGCAATGTTCATGTGCATGAATAGTGCAATGAACGGTGTGCTGACAAGCTTTATAATAGTAGTTTTTGCACCTAGTTGTCAGTAGAAAACTTCAACTTTAGTAGTAATTTGATAGGTTAACTACTTATTAGTATTTTTTGTGAGGCTGTAAATATCTATATTTGCTCGAAAAAAATTTCTCGGTAAAGACCATGAATGTCAACAGTAAATTGCCGACATAAGCTATGAAATATGTCGTTATCATCCAACAGCAATTCTTCCAGAGCATAAATTTCTTTAGTGGTCATTTTTTAAAAGTGTTTCTTCAACTACGCCCTAGCGTGGTAATTTATAAACAAATGTTAAACCTCAATAGCAGTTTTCTATGGTAATTACGTGTTAGAAATTTTTCACCGGTGCATAAATCTTCGGCGATAATTCGAAAACCCAATATTCATCCCTTTTCACTCAAGGAAAATACTATTATGCCTTTTTATGATATCACTGAAAAAATATATTTACTCCACCTTTCATTGCCTCTTTTACCTAGAGATAATACTATTGCCGTTTTCTACCGTATCTTTATAAATGTATACTTACTTCACCCACTACCTCTTTCAGCCGGTGTAAATACTGCCTTTTTCTTCTATAGCAACTCTGGAAACAAAGTTACTCCATCATCTGCCATCTCCTTTAGTCAAAAATAAATAAATACCGATAGCTTTGAAAAAGCTTGATTCGTCTTACGTCACATCTTTTAATTGGTGTGTGTTGTCCTCGGTCCGGACCTGTGTAGTGCTACTAGCATATTACCCTCATTTTTTCCAACGACACACGATCATCCGGTGTTTTTGTCCATACTACCCTCTTTCTTCATCGTCCCATGAGCAGAGCTTCTCTCTTTTCTGTTTGTTTTCCTTTGACCACCAAAAATACAACTTATAATAGCAAAGGCTAATTTAAGATGTTTCAAACAAGTAATTTTACAAGTTATCCTTCATGTCTTTCCCAACTAGAGGAGTTTGGTCCTCCCACTTTTGCCTCCTTTTCTCACAAATTGAGATTCTTACTAAGAAAGAATATCTAGCTCATGCTTTTTTTCTGAGAAAATCATTCCACTCTTTTAGCAATAATTATGGATGCTATAAAAAAAATTAAACCACAAGAAATTAGACCACATATTCAAAATTGAGGGTAGGAAGTTTGAGATTAAATGATACCACGATATCATTTTGAAAGTTTACACTGTTTTGAGGATTGGGGTCTATGGAAGCTTTTCCAAAACACTATATATAGCAAACAATCTAATAGCTCACTTCAAGAGAAAACAATATCTGATAGCTAACGGCGCGGCAGGCCTCCGTGACAAACTTTCTTGTATATCTTGAAACATATCCAGTATCCCTGATGGGTGATGGCCTAATCGACGATTGCTTAACTCCTAGCTTGTTTAGCTTTGACCCGTCTTTGAATCTTGATGTTTCTTCTCTCTTTTTGTTTGACCATTACACTACATTTTGTCCTTTCTTGACTTTGTCAGCTTATTAAGCCTGAGCTATAAAAGAAGTTTCCCGACCCGAACACCCAAACAGAAACAACGGAGATACGCACTAACAAGATGGCAAGCTCTCCTAAACATACAGCTCTAGCACTAGTGCTACTCTGCGCAACCACCATCATGGCGGCAACGGCGGCAGAAGACGTCGAGTCCTACAGCTTCCCCGCCTTCAACGTCAACACGACCGAGAACCTCGTGGTGGCCACCAACATGACCGTCGCCACGCCGGCGTCGCTCCTCTTCCAGCCCGAGCGGCCCTTCCCTTTCTCCGGCGTCGGGAGTTGGGGTACCGGCTCGTCTTCCTCTTTCTCCGGCGCTGGGAGATTGAGGTCGGGGACGGGGAGAGCCCGAGGGGAGCGTGCGGGAGCCGCGGCGACTACCTCCTCCTTCTTCACCAGTGGCGGGTGCGCGTCCACGAGAGCCGCAGCCGACGACGAGGAGAACTCCGGCACAGGCACTGGTTCATAGCCCGGCGGAGCGAAGTGCTGCATGTCCTCGTCGGATGGCATCGGGGACGGGAGGCACGGTCCGAAGCCGTGGTGCATGCAATAGTACATCGTCGGAGGCGATGCCGGTGGTGGCGGTGGTGCCAGGAGTTCCTCGTCGCCAAAGTCGCGCTCGGGGTCGTCCACGAGCCAACCGGCGCTTGGTCCGCCCAGCAGCCACTCCATGGGCGTGACGGCGAACTCCGGCGGCACCGGAATCAGTTCGTCGGCGTCCGCGCTGATATTTGAGGCTGAGGCCTCGTCTTCATACACTGCGTCCACCACTTCTTCCGTGGCGACCTCCGGCGCTGCGACCTCCGGCGCGGCGACGATGGCCGGCTCTGCAGCGGCCACCGGGGTTTGTTCCCGGCGCACAATAGCCGTGGTGCTTGGCCCCGGTGCTCCAGGGGAGCGGTGGCACTGCAGCGGGCGGTTGTCGTGACGGTTGTGCTGCTGGGGCGTGATGCGTGTAGTTGACACGTCCGTTGGGAACCCCAAGAGGAAGGTGTGATGCGCACAGCGGCAAGTTTCCCTCAGTAAGAAACCAATGTTTAATCGAACCAGTAGGAGTCAAGAAGCACGTTGAAGGTTGATGGCGGCGGGATGTAGTGCGGCGCAACACCAGAGATTCCGGCGCCAACGTGGAACCTGCACAACACAACCAAAGTACTTTGCCCCAACGAAACAATGAGGTTGTCAATCTCACCGGCTTGCTGTAACAAAGGATTAACCGTATTGTGTGGAAGATGATTGTTTGCGGAAAACAGTAAAACAAGTATTGCAGTGAGATTGTATGCGATGTAAAGAATAGGACCGGGGTCCACGAGTTCACTAGAGGTGTCTCTCCCATAAGATAAACAAGCATGTTGGGTGAATAAATTACAGCTTGGGCAATTGACAAATAGAGAGGGCATGACCATGCACATACATATTATGATGAGTATAGTGAGATTTAATTGGGCATTACGACAAAGTACATAGACCGCTATCCAGCATGCATCTATGCCTAAAAAGTCCACCTTCAGGTTATCATCCGAACCCCCTCCAGTATTAAGTTGAAAACAACAGACAATTGCATTAAGTATTGCGCGTAATGTAATCAGTAACTACATCCTCGAACATAGCACCAATGTTTTATCCCTAGTGGCAACAGCACATCCATAATCTTAGAGATTTCTGTCACTTCCCCGCATTCACGGAGACATGAACCCACTATCGAGCATAAATACTCCCTCTTGGAGTTACAAGCATCTACTTGGCCAGAGCATCTACTAGTAACGGAGAGCATGCAAGATCATAAACAACACATAGATATAAATTGATAATCAACATAACATAGTATTCTCTATTCATCGGATCTCAACAAACACAACATATAGAATTACGTGATAGATGATCTTGATCATGTTCGGCAGCTCACAAGACCCGACAATTAAGCACAATGGGGAGAAGACAACCATCTAGCTACCGCTATGGACCCATAGTCCAGGGATAGACTACTCACTCATCACTCCGGGAGGCGACCATGGCGGCGTAGAGTCCTCCGGGAGATGATTCCCCTCTCCGGCAGGGTGCCGGAGGCGATCTCCTGAATCCCCCGAGATGGGATTGGCGGCGGCGGCGTCTCTGGAAGGTTTTCCGTATCGTGGCTCTCGGTACTGGGGGTTTCGCGACGGAGGCTATTTATAGGCGGAAGGGCAGGTAAAGAGGCGGCACGAGGGGCCCACACCATAGGCCGGCGCGGCCAGGGCTTGGGCCGCGCCGCCCTAGGGTGTGGCCACCTCGTGGCCCCACTTCGTCTCCTCTTCGGTCTTCTGGAAGCTTCGTGGCAAAATAGGACCCTGGGCGTTGATTTCGTCCAATTCCGAGAATATTTCGTTACTAGGATTTCGAAACCAAAAACAGCGGAAAACAAAGAACTCGAGCACTTCGGCATCTTGTTAATAGGTTAGTTCCGTAAAATGCACGAATATGACATAAAGTGTGCATAAAACATGTAGATATCATCAATAATGTGGCATGGAACACAAGAAATTATCGATACGTCGGAGACGTATCAGCATCCCCAAGCTTAGTTCTGCTCGTCCCGAGCAGGTAAAACGATAACAAAGATAATTTCTGGAGTGACATGCCATCATAACCTTGATCATACTATTTGTAAGGAATGAAGCTCGGTGATCAGGGGGATACGTGAGCACCCTCTGGCTACTCGACACGTGTCTAACGGCATCCAGTATTCCGTTAACACTCTTCAAAACGTCTTTCACCTTTTCTGCTTCAGAATGCATGTGACCGATTCCTGGGAGAGAGAATAGAAAAATAGGCAGTATTCAACATCTTGTTGTTTTGTCTGTTATCGTTAGAACTTTTTTGGCAGAGTTCTCTCTCTCCAACAGAGGTGGGGTGCGGTGCAGTCGCCGGACGTCCGCCGTGGCCTCGGCGAAGAAGACGGTGGGTTGATTGGGCGTGATTCCGGCGTCAGGCAACCACCACCAACGAGGCCAGGTCCTGAGGCGGCGGGGCCATGGGGGCGGCGTTGCTCGAGCGCGAGGACGACTTGCTGCGGCACCTCGCATTGCCGCCTTCCGTGCAGATCATCCCGCGGCCACGCTGTGCCTCGCGTCGGCGTTAGGCAACCACCGCCAACGAGTCCGAGTCCCAAGGCGGCGGGGCCATGTTGCTCGAACGCGGGGACGACTTGATGCAGCTCACGCCGCCGTCTTCCGTCGCAGCTCGTGCCTCACGTTGTTGGGGGGCGTCTACTGCCGAGCACGAACAGCCATGAGCGGAACGACGAGTAGCGCGTGGCCGGCCATGTCCGCGTCATGACGTTTTCTTCTGCCCTCGAACGCGGGCCCTGCCGCATCATGCCCAGGCGACGGCAAGCCGACGAGGTGCTTCTGGGAGAGCTAGCCCTGCCCACCCCTGGCTCCAGCACCTGTTCAGAAAGAGAAAAGAATCACAGAGAAGGGTAAATAGAAACCAAATAATTTTGCTCATGTAGTGCTCGTATCTCTCCAAAGTCCAAACACAACACAATTGAGCTGGAACGGATCGGAATCGAGGCCGGCTCGATCTGGCTGCAGTGAATAAGCTACTCCAGTAGTACTAGTTTGCAGTCCAGAGCAAAAGTGAGATGGAGACAGAAAGACGACCGGGGAGATCGTGCACGCCGGATTTCCCGGAGCCTTTGCTGGAGCCGCCGGGGCTACCGCAGGTAGATCGATGGCCCAAATCGGGGGCTCAAGGGCGCGGCCATGGAAACCCAAAATCCTTCTACTATGCACTTGAGAATTTCAGGTCGTGGCTCCCTAAAAAATTCAGATTGTGGTTTGTCAATCAGCCGACCTGACTGCGCTTGCTCGCGTACGGGATGGGCGGAGGCAAGGCTGGGCTATCGCTCGATGCGAACCGGAGGTAGGGGAAGGGGATGGATCGAAGGCCGGGATGGGAGAGGAGACCGCTGCATCTTTTTTCTTGAGATTGAGAGCGCACAACCCAGCGCCCGATACATCCCGCCCCGCCGCCTCCAAGTGCTCAACGCTACAGCGTCGACGGCCAAGTCGTCCTCCAAGCGGGCGTCTTCCTGGGCGGATGTAATCGGAGGGGCGGGGCACGCAGGAGGCCGGCGGGATCACTGCTCCACCCGCCCCCGTCCACTGCTTGGTCGACGGAGCTGCAGCGCCCATGCCGTCTGGTCGCCCCCTCGCTCGCGCTCGATGCAGGCTTGGTGCCCTTTGAGCGGTGGTGCGGGCACTGGGATGGCCGGAGCAGGGGCAGCTCGCGACCTCGCATCTGGGCAGGAGGAGCAGGGCGGCGCGCGGGCCTCTCATCGGTGAGGGAGGAGCAGGGTGGGCGCGGCGGCGAGCAGGGGACGTGCGGTGGTCAAAGCAGAGCACGAAAAGGAGATGCGCTCGTTTCTACCAAACAACAGCTGAAAAAGGCATTAACGCCGTATCGTGGCCGTGAGCCAGAAATTGAATCTTAAAGTTGATCTAACGGTGGCTAAGGGGTGCTCACGTATCCCCATGTTCACCAAATCCACTCTCCTATTTGTAAATATATGTAATGAATGCAGCGATCAAAACAATGGTAATGACATGAGTAAACAAGTGAATCATAAAGCAAAGACTTTTCATGAATAGTACTTCAAGACAAGCATCAATAAGTCTTGCATAAGAGTTAACTCATAAGGCAATAATTCATAGTAAAAGCATTGAAGCAACACAAAGGAAGATTAAGTTTCAGCGGCTGCTTTCAACTTATAACATGTATATCTCATGGATAATCGTCAACATAGAGTAATATAATAAGTGCAATATGCAAGTATGTAGGAATCAATGCACAGTTCACACAAGTGTTTGCTTCTTGAGGTGGAGAGAAATAGGTGAACTGACTCAACATAAAAGTAAAAAGAAAGGTCCTTCAAAAAGGAAAGCATCGATTGCTATATTTGTGCTAGAGCTTTTATTTTGAAAACATGAAACAATTTTGTCAACGGTAGTAATAAAGCATATGAGTTATGTAAATTATATCTTACAAGTTGCAAGCCTCATGCATAGTATACTAATAGTGCCCGCACCTTGTCCTAATTAGCTTGAACTACCGGATCATCGCAATACACATGTTTTAACCAAGTGTCACAATGGGGTACCTCCATGCCGCCTGTACAAAGGTCTAAGGAGAAAGCTCGCATTTTGGATTTATCGCTTTTGATTATTCTCAACTTAGACATCCATACCGGGACAACATGGACAACAGATAATGGACTCCTCTTTAATGCATAAGCATGTGGCAACAATTATTATTCTCATATGAGATTGAGGATATATGTCCAAAACTGAAACTTCCACCATGAATCATGGCTTTAGTTAGCGGCCCAATGTTCTTCTCTAACAATATGTATGCTCCAACCATTAAGGTGGTAGATCTCTCTTACTTCAGACAAGACGGACATGCATAGCAACTCACATGATATTCAACAAAGAATAGTTGATGGCGTCCCCAAGAACATGGTTATCGCACAACAAGCAACTTAATAAGAGATAAAGTGCATAAGTACATATTCAATACCACAATAGTTTTTAAGCTATTTGTCCCATGAGCTATATATTGTAAAGGTGAAGAGTGGAATTTTAAAGGTAGCACTCAAGCAATTTACTTTGGAATGGCGGAGAAATACCATGTAGTAGGTAGGTATGGTGGACACAAATGGCATAGTGGTTGGCTCAAGGATTTTGGATGCATGAGAAGTATTCCCTCTCGATACAAGGTTTAGGCTAGCAAGGTTATTTGAAACAAACACAAGGATGAAGCGGTGCAGCAAAACTCACATAAAAGACATATTGTAAACATTATAAGAATCTACACCGTCTTCCTTGTTGTTCAAAACTCAATACTAGATATTATCTAGACTTTAGAGAGACCAAATATGCAAACCAAATTAGCAAGCTCTAGGTGTTTCTTCATTAATGGGTGCAAAGTATATGATGCAAGAGCTTAAACATGAGCACAACAATTGCCAAGTATCAAATTATTCAAGACATTTTAGAATTACTACATGTAGCATTTTCCAATTCCAACCATATAACAATTTAACGAAGAAGAAACTTCGCCATGAATACTATGAGTAAAGCCTAAGGACATACTTGTCCATATGCTACAATGGAGCGTGTCTCTCTCCCACAAAGTGAATGCTAGGATCCATTTTATTCAAACAAAACAAAAACAAAAACAAACCGACGCTCCAAGAAAAGCACATAAGATGTGATGGAATAAAAATATAGTTTCGGGGAGGAACCTCGATAATGTTGTCGATGAAGAAGGGGATGCCTTGGGCATCCCCAATCTTAGATGCTTGAGTCTTCTTAGAATATGCAGGGGTGAACCACCGGGGCATCCCCAAGCTTAGAGCTTTCACTCTCCTTGATCATATTGCATCATACTCCTCTCTTGATCCTTGAAAACTTCCTCCACACCAAACTCGAAACAACTTATTAGAGGGTTAGTGGACAATAAAAATTAACATGTTCAGAGGTGACACAATCATTCTTAACACTTCTGGACATTGCATAAAGCTACTGGACATTAATGGATCAAAGAAATTCATCCAACATAGCAAAAGAGGCAATGCGAAATAAAAGGCAGAATCTGTCAAAACAGAACAGTTCGTATTAACGAATTTTATCGAGGCACCAGACTTGCTCAAATGAAAATGCTCAAATTGAATGAAAGTTGCGTACATATCTGAGTATCACTCACGTAAATTGGCATAATTTTCTGAGTTACCTACAGAGAATTTTGCCCAGATTCGTGACAGCAAAGAAATCTGTTTCTGCGCAGTAATCCAAATCTAGTATGAACTTTACTATCAAAGACTTTACTTGGCACAACAAAACACAAAACTAAGATAAGGAGAGGTTGCTACAGTAGTAATCAACTTCCAAGACACAAAATAAAAACAAAGTACTGTAGTAAAAACCATGGGTTGTCTCCCATAAGCGCTTTTCTTTAACGCCTTTCAGCTAGGCGCAGAAAGTGTGTATCAAGTATTATCGGAGGGTGGTGCATCAACCTTACCTTGGGCTTTACCCTTACCTTTCTTGTTGTTTTTCTTTCTCTTTGATTTAGGAAATATATGATTCCCCCCGGTATAGAGGTGAATTCCAGTGGTGCCTTCTCCCACATCTATGACTTGCTCCCAATAGTTTGAGCAGGGATCTTCCGAGTGTGATTTTTCCTGTCCCTACACATTCAATAACAAGATAATCAATGGATATTGTTCTTCCAAGAATGGTTGTATGCACACCTACGGCTATTCCCTTAGGAATTATAACAGAGTTATCAATGAGAGTTATTTCTTCTCCTCCTTCATCAACTCCCCAAAGTTTCAAAGATTTATAAATGCTCTCAGGTATAAGGCAAAATTCAGACATAATATCACAGTTGGCACGAAGAGTTTGATCATCGATAACAATTTTAACAGTAGGATCCCATAATGAAGGTTTAGAGTTCACTAAAACTTGTTCAATACGATTACGAACATGGTGATAGTTGTCATCCAAGCGAGATGTACTTATCTCGAGATTGTTTACTCTATTATAAATGCTAATAAGGGCTGAATCAAAGTTATTAGCTGAATCATGTGATGCAACCAACTTCTTTATGGCATTAAAAGCTTGATCCCCATTGCAATGAAGGAAATCTCCTCCCACTAAAGCATCCAAAGCATATCTATAACGAATCATAAGACCAAAATAAAAATTACTAAGGAGCAAACTTAGAGTCATTTGAGGTTCAGTTTTTACGATGAGAAGTAAAAATTCTAGACCAAGCATCCTTAAAACTCTCCTCATCCCCTTGTTTAAAAGTGAAGACTAATTCTTCAGGCGAAGAAGTAACAGGTTCAGAGCTAGACATGGTAACAAAAGTAACTAATTTTTTTGTATTTTTAATATAGAGTGCAAGACAGTAAATAAAGCAAACTAGATAAAGTAAATGCAAGTAACTAATTTTTTTGTGTTTTTGATATTGCAAACAAGATAGCAAATAAAGTAAAACTAGCAACTAATTTTTTTGTATTTTGATTTAGTGCAGCAAACAAAGTAGTAAATAAAACTAAGCAAGACAAAAACAAAGTAAAGAGGTTGGGAAGTGGAGACTCCCCTTGCAGCGTGTCTTGATCTCCCCGACAACGGCGCCAGAAATTTGCTTGATGCGTGTAGTTGACACGTCCGTTGGGAACCCCAAGAGGAAGGTGTGATGCGCACAGCGGCAAGTTTCCCTCAGTAAGAAACCAAGGTTTAATCGAACCAAGTAGGAGTCAAGAAGCACGTTGAAGGTTGATGGCGGCGGGATGTAGTGCGGCACAACACCGTAGATTCCGGCGCCAACGTGGAACCTGCACAACACAACCAAAGTACTTTGCCCCAACGAAAGCAGTGAGGTTGTCAATCTCACCGGCTTGTCAGTAACAAAGGATTAACCGTATTGTGTAGAAGATGATTGTTTGCGAGAAAACAAGTAAAACAAGTATTGCAGTAGATTGTATGCGATGTAAAGAATAGGACCGGGGTCCACAGTTCACTAGTGGTGTCTCTCCCATAAGATAAACAGCATGTTGGGTGAACAAATTACAGTTGGACAATTGACAAATAGAGAGGGCATGACCATGCACATACATATTATGATGAGTATAGTGAGATTTAATTGGGCATTACGACAAAGTACATAGACCGCTATCCAAGCATGCATCTATGCCTAAAAAGTCCACCTTCGGGTTATCATCCGAACCCCTCCAAGTATTAAGTTGAAAAGAACAAACAATTGCATTAAGTATTGCGCGTAATGTAACTCAGTAACTACATCCTCGAACATAGCACCAATGTTTTATCCCTAGTGGCAACAACACATCCATAATCTTAGAGATTTCGTCACTTCCCGGATTCACTGGAGACATGAATCCACTATCGAGCATAAATACTCCCTCTTGGAGTTACAAGCATCTACTTGGCCAGAGCATCTACTAGTAACGGAGAGCATGCAAGATCATAAACAACACATAGATATAAATTGATAATCAACATAACATAGTATTCTCTATTCATCGGATCCCAACAAACACAACATATAGAATTACGGATAGATGATCTTGATCATGTTCGGCAGCTCACAAGACCCGACAATTAAGCACAATGGGGAGAAGACAACCATCTAGCTACTGCTATGGACCCATAGTCCAGGGGTAGACTACTCACTCATCACTCCGGAGGCGACCATGGCGGCGTAGAGTCCTCCGGGAGATGATTCCCCTCTCCGGCGAGGTGCCGGAGGCGATCTCCTGAATCCCCCGAGATGGGATTGGCGGCGGCGGCGTCTCTGGAAGGTTTTCCGTATCGTGGCTCTCGGTACAGGGGGTTTCGCGACGGAGGCTATTTGTAGGCGGAAGGGCAGGTAAAGAGGCGGCACGAGGGGCCCACACCATAGGCCGGCGCGGCCAGGGCTTGGGCCGCGCTGCCCTAGGGTGTGGCCACCTCGTGGCCCCACTTCGTCTCCTCTTCGGTCTTCTGGAAGCTTCGTGGCAAAATAGGACCCTGGGCGTTGATTTCGTCCAATTCCGAGAATATTTCGTTACTAGGATTTCTGAAACCAAAAACAGCGTAGAAACAAAGAATCGGCACTTCGGCATCTTGTTAATAGGTTAGTTCCAGAAAATGCACGAATATGACATAAAGTGTGCATAAAACATGTAGATATCATCAATAATGTGGCATGGAACACAAGAAATTATCGATACGTCGGAGACGTATCAGGGCGCCCAGCGGTTGCCACGAACGGGGCGGCGGAGGCCACCGCCAAGGCCGAAGCGGCGATGGGACACCCAGCGGTTGCCGTGGTGGCGGCGGCGGAGGCCACCGTTCCACTCTGGGCGACGCTGATGGCGACGGTCAGAGTTCCAACGGCGAGCGGCAGCGCGAGTGAAAGTCCGGCGAGAATAGTTGGAGCGACGGTATTCCCTAGCCACAAATTGAGCGAAGGAAAAAGCAAGTTGCGGCGGGAAGCCATCTTTACTCACCTTTCTCTCGTTCTTCTACTATTGCCTATTGCTTTGGCGGAGACAAGTGCATGATAATGTGTGAAGAAACGAGAGAAGCGAGAGAGAGTGAAGTGAAAATGGATGATCTCATTGATGTACTGTTCAGTGCCTTATATAGTATCTCGAACAGAGCGTCTTTACAATGTCGGTTACGATACGCGTCCCTTCCGAACAGGCATAGCAACCCTTCGGAGAAGTTGGCGTTTGGACAACGCTAGAATAAGGCAACTGCTGGCAGTTATTACTAACACAATCCTAACTGCTCACTTAGCCTAAATATGACGCTAACTTATTCCTAACAAAGATGAAGAGAAAGAAACAAAGAAACATTTAAATCGACTAAACCTGAATAAGGCTAGGTGTGGAATAAGTAGCATCTAGCACAACCTAGCAATCCTGGACCTCGAACACATTTAGTTTCTGGGGTGGAAAAACAGCCCATCGAAAAAAGAAAAGCAATTAACTGAGCCTCCACTCCATCAGCACTTCTTCCCGCCCTACGCTTTCCTCTCCCTTGAGATTCAAGCAGTCCCAAAACCTGAAAATAGATTAAGTAGCTACTACTAGAGATCAAGAACTTGACCTGAAAAGAAGAAGAAGAAAAAGGAACACTAAGACTTCTAAAACAATTATAACTTGTTGTTTTGTGATAGGAAAATACTAGTCTGGTTGTGGCATAAACAATTCCCATCTAATAGCAACAACCGAATGGATATGGTGCGGTGTGAGCCGTCTCCAGATCCTTTTTTTAGAGGGCCCTCTCCAGATCCTGAATAGATAATTCCATGCATGGTAAACCCAACACACGTCATAACTACCGGTGAGGAAACCAAACAGCACATCAATTAATTAATAGGATTGAGGCTCCATCAACACACAGATTCGTGACATGCATAATTAACTGAGCCTCCATATCAGCAATCCGTGGCACAGTACCTCTCGGCCGTCCGTGTACTCCATCAGAACATAGATTAGAGAGGCTTGGGCGACTAAACCGAAAATTTCCCTTCTTCCCGCCCAACCTTTTCCTCTCCCTCTAGATTCAAGCAGTTCTAAAAGCTGAGTGCTTTCCTTATAAGTATAAGCAGATGTTCTGATAGTCGCGTGACTTATGACTTTGGACTTTGGCGACGCGAGAGCGAGGCGAGGAGGCCGGCGTGCTGCATATATCAGTCACCGCCATGCTTCCCGTCTGTGGAAGAGTCGTCGGCCGGCCGTCTGCAGGTGACAATTCATAGCATGCTGTGTTCTCCCTCCTCGTACATAGGATTTGTTTTGCTTGGTCTCGTAAGTAAGTAGGAGTTAAGAAACGCAAGAAACACTACGGCTGTTGTTGGCAGAATCCTGGCAGCAGGTAAGTAAATGACACGATCAACCTCTGGCGCGCTTGGTTTGTTGATGATTTAGACTTATATAGATTGAATTTTGCCATGATTACTCACCGTCTAGTTTTGACAGGGCTCTGAATCTTCACGTTTCTCCTCTCTTTTTGTTTGACCATTACACTACATTTTGTCGTTTCTTGAAGTTGTCAGCTTAAGCCTGAGCTATAAAACACGTTTCCCGACGTTCGGTGTTTCTATCCGAACACCCAAACACAAAGAAGGGAACGTTTTTTTCTGATTGTTTTCCTTTCTTCATCGTCCCATGAGCAGAGCTTCCCTTTTTTTCTGATTGTTTTCATTTGACTACCAAAAATACAACTTATAATAGCAAAGGCTAATTTAAGATGTTTCAAACAAGTAATTTTACATGTTATTCTTCATATTTACACTGCTTTGAGGATTGGGGTCTATGGAAGCACCCGCGGCCGACATAAATATTAATAAGGAAATTATTATGTCGTAACATCTAGATCACACCATTGAAATAAATATGTAGAATAGGCTAGTTACATCTAGATCACACCATTGAAGCACCCGCGGCCGACGTGTGTCCCCCACTTGCACGACGTGTCAATACGATGCGTAATTTGGGCTCGCAAGGCAGCGAGAGAGAACTTCTCGCGATTTCCAGGAACAGCGGTCGTGGCTATCGTCAGCAATGATGTCATCTTAGCAAGAGAAAATTTCGACTCAACAGTTTCATAAAAAGGCGACAGCAAAAGGTATCGGAGAGCCTTTGATCAAATACAAGTTTTTGATCAAATGCTCGGGGGCTACTTTGGAAAAATGAAAAACTCGAGAAAAGACAAAATAGAAATGGCGTGAGCCTATGATCAAATACAAATATTTGCTCATAGCCTCGGGGGCTACTCCCATCGGGAGCGCTGTTCGCGCACCCGAGAGATTTGAAAAATTTTGGGAGAGAAAGAAAATATAGCGACATGAGGCGTGGAGCCTACACCCAAGCACAAGTCATTGGCTGTAGCCTCGGGGGCTACTCCCATCGGGAACGCTGTTCGCGTACCCGATGAAATTATAAAAAAGAAAGATAGAAGAACAAGAGAGTGTATTTCGAGTTATAAGTAACTCTACATATACTCCCATCGGGAGAGCAATATAAGTCATCCGTTGACTCAATAAAATGTGCCATTCCAACAGCCGAATAAGCACTCGACAATATATTCTCAGAACGCCAAAGTTACGAACAATTTCTGAATGCCGCAAAACTTTGCGAAGGTAAGACCCCAGATCCGTTCTGTGTGGCGTGGCGCCGTCTCTGACGTCGGTTTGCTACTTTTATCCGTATTAACAGATACGAAGAAAAATCCTAACGGACGCGTTAGGTACTCGATAAATATGACTGGGACTCGACAGAATGGTAAGACCTTAAGCGGCACCTGTCAAAGTTTACACCGGTATCCCGAGATCATGTCCAGGGACGTGATTTTGAATTAGGTTTTTGCGGATTGCCACTAGAGCAGTTAACTAGTACCTGATCTGTTAGATGAACTAGCCCCAACTACCATTATCCCTATACAATATAAAAATTCATATGAAGAAATATAGAGAAGTTTAAAGTTTTCGAGTAAATATAAACAGTGGAGATTTTCCCTGACTCTACGATTCAAGCAAAATCTCGGGGGCTACTGACATAGGCATCCCCAATGGGCCTGCCGAAGATAGTACCCGGGGTTTATTGAAGGCCCACGACTCGAAGAATAAGAATAATCGTAAGCCCAAGTTGTTATTGAGGAAAGCTAGAGTTGTATTAGGAGATAATATTTGTAATCTTGCGGGATGAGTTGGAAACCCTCCCGGACTCTGTAACTTGTACAATACGAATCCCTCGGCTCCACCTCCTATATAAGGGGGAGTCGAGGGACAAAGATAGCATCGAATCATTGTCTCACAAACCCTAGTTTTCATATCGTCGAGTACTTTTCGGCTGAAACCTTCGAGATCTACTTGCCCTCTACTTCCAACTAAACCCTAGTCTACAACTCGTAGGCATTGACAAGTTAATCCCCTGTCAAACCATGATAGGCGTCCAGCATAATTCGTGGACCAAATCCACTGAATCCTACCGATAAATCGAGAAGCTACAACAAGTAAGAGTAGACGTGTTGAATCTTCAGTCTCGTAATGTATATTTTCTAAACTTCGCCTCGTAATATAAATTTTAATAGGGAAATAAGTTATCCCACTGTATATGAAAGCTAAACCCCTTTGCTGGTTCCTCACCGAGTTGGGCACTGGTTCGATAAAAACTACAACTTTAGCAGTAGTTTATCGTGTTAACTATTTAGCAATAATTGTTAGACTAGACAGTAAATAACTACTCCCTCCGTTTTATGAAAGTTGTTTCTAAACACTAAATAATATCTACAACCGTCCAAATTTAAATAAATCTCAAACAAATTTAATGGGATAGAGGGAGTATATTTTCGTGAAAGCAATTTTTCTGTAGTAGTCTAGAAGATCCCCATTTGCTGCAACCACAATAATTTAGGCAATTTTCATGTGCATGAATAGTGCAATGAACGGTGTGCCGATAAGCTTTATAATAGTAGTTTTTGCACCGAGTTGTCAGTAGAAAACTTCAATTTTAGTAGAAATTTGCCAGGTTAATTATTTATCAGTATTTTTTGCGAGGTTGTAAATATCTATATTTGCTCGAAAAAAAATTCTCGGTAAAGACCATGAAGGGCAACAGTAAATTGCCGACATAAGCTATGAAATACGTCGTTATCATCCAACAACAATTCTTTCAGAGCATATACTTCTTTAGTGGTCATTTTTTAAAAGTGTTTCTTCAACTATGCCCTAGCGTGGTAATTTATAAACAAATGTTAAACCTCAACAATAGTTTTCTATGGTAATTACGCGTTAGAAACACCGGTGCATAAATCTTTGGCGATAATTCGACAACCCAATATTCGCTCCTTTTCACTCAGGGAAAATACTATTATGCCTTTTTATGATATCATTGAAAAAATATATTTACTCCACCTTTTGTTGCCTCTTTTACCTAGAGATAATACTATTGCCGTTTTCTATCGTATCTTTATAAATGTATACTTACTTCACCCACTACCTCTTTCAGCCGGTGTAAATACTGCCTTTTTCTTCTGTAGCAACTCCAGAAACAAAGGTACTCCATCATCCTCCATCTCCTTTAGTAAAAAAAACCAATATCTCTGAAAAACGTGCTTCGTCGTACGTCACATCTTTTAATCGGTGTGTGTTGTCCTCGCTCCGGGCCTGTGTAGTGCTACTGACATATTACCCTCATTTTTTCCAACCACATGGTGATTTTGTCCATACTACCCTCTTTCTTCATCGTCCCATGAGCAGAGCTTCTCTCTTTTCTGATTGTTTTCATTCACCAAAAATACAACTTATAATAGCAAAGGCTAATTTAAGATGTTTCAAACAAGTAATTTTACACGTTATCCTTCATGTCTTTCCCAGCTAGAGGAGTTTGGTCCTCCCACTTTTGCCTCCTTTTCTCACAAATTGAGATCCTTATTATGAAAGAATATCTAGCTCATGCCTTTTTCCGAGAAAATCATTCCACTTTTTTAGCAATACTTATGGACGCTATAAAAAATTAAACCACAAGAAATTAGACCGCGACGCTGCAGTATCAGTTTTACGTTTTTTTATAAGGGCTTTACACCATCCCTTCTACGGTACCTCAGGTACTCCATATACCTCAGGTACTCCATATTTATTCTAAAATTTCTAAAAGGCTTGTGTTTTCAAAGGTTCAGAAGGCTAAAACCTTTTCTTGAATGAAAACACAAGGACGGGTGAGATTAAACTATACCTATATTCAAAATTGGAGGTAGGAAGTTTGAGATTAAATGATAACAGGATATCATTTTGAAAGTTTACACTGTTTTGAGGATTGGGGTCTATGGAAGCTTTTCCAATACACTACATAGCAAACAATCTAATAGCTCTCTTCAAGAGAAAACAATATCTGATAGCTAACGGCGCGGCAGGCTTCCGTGACAAACTTCCTTGTATATCTTGAAATATATCCAGTATCCCTGATGGGTGATGGCCTAATCGACGATTGCTTAACTCCTAGCTTGTTTAGCTTTGACCCGGCTTTGAATCTTGATGTTTCTTCTCTCTTTTTGTTTGACCAGTACACTACATTTTGTCCTTTCTTGACTTTGTCAGCGTAAGCCTGAGCTATAAAAGAAGTTTCCCGACGTTCGGTGTTTCTATCCGAACACCCAAACACAAACAACGGAGGTACGCACTGACCCAAGATGGCAAGCTCTCCTAAACGTACAGCTCTCGCGCTAGTGCTGCTCTGCGCAGCCACCATCATGGCGGCGTCCTCGACGGCGGCAAAAGACGTCGAGTCCTACAGCTTCCCAGCCTTCAACGTCAACACGACCGACAACCTCCTGGTGGCCACCAACATGACCGTCGCCACGCCGGCGTCGCTCCTCTTCCAGCCCGAGCGGCCCTTCCCGGAGGTCAACGTGTCCGAGGGCTTCCTGCTGCTCCCCGACACGATCGACCTCAGGCGCGCCGGCACCGACGCCGGCAGGCCGCCGGCACGCGAGGCGTCCTTCAACACGAGCTTCACGGTGGAGAGCTCCGCCTCCCCCGTCTCCTTCGTCATCCTCCTGGACAGGTTCCCGACGTTCAACAACCGCGTGGGCCTCCGCGGCGGCAACGACTCGGCCGCCGGCGGCGCCGTGCCGAACGCCACGGCGGACGGCCTCGCCGCGGTCGAGGTCGGCACGGTGAAGTCGTACGCGCCCGAGTCCCCGGACGTCGGCCTCAACGTCACCGTCACGCCCAACGGCACCGCGGCGGCCGCCGTGTGGATCGAGTACGACGCCGTCGCACACCTCCTGCACGTGTACGTCGGTGCCGCCGGCGGGGAGCCGAGGCCGTCGAGAGCCCTGCTCGACACGCCGCCTCTCTCGCCGGGCAAGGCATCGCGCAGACCTCCCCCTTCGGTGTCTTCGTCGGCCAAGGAACCACGCAGACCGCGCTCGTCGGTCTCTTCGCCGGCAAGGTCCGCGATATCTTCGTCGGCGTCCGTGACTGGGACCTGACGGTGGACAGGCTTGATGGCAAGAAGAAGAAGGGAACGTCGTGGTGGGTGATACTGATCGCTGTGCTCGGATCCGTGGCCGCCGCGACCGCCATCCTCTCCTTGGTGGCGTGGTGCTTCGTGTCGAGGCGCCGGGCGCGCAACATGGAACCCAAGCTATAGTTTACTAGATTTGGAGGTGCGCTAAGGCGCACCATCCCGTAGATCTTACACCAATGTTTATTTTGTATAACAATAAATTTTACTTCTAATATGATAATAATATATGTTCTTTAGGTTCTACTAAGCTATGTCTCTTTGCTAAAGTTTCATTTGCCTTGGTTAAGAATTTAAAGCATTTTCAAAAAATGGGAAAGCAATTTTTTCTGCAAAATTTTCTACTAATAAAATACAATACTAGCTTGAAGACTTGCACATATGCCTGGTCGCTGGAGTTGCACCACGTGAGCTAGATCGTACGGAACGTGTCTTCTGCTTAAGCTTCTCGATCAACACACAATGGATTTGATCCGGAAATTATATCGCACGCGAGCCGCGGTTGACTGAAGATTTGCAAACTTCTAGGATAATGAGACCGCATCTGATTAAACCTCTACGTAGAAAAGAAGGTCGTGTTTGATAGCCTGTGCCTCTATCTGTGGGTTCACTGGGACGGCTTCATGGGTCCGTAGACTGTTGCGAACGAATTACATGTTAATTTTAGCGAGTTATTTGGTAGGTCGGACTGCATCATTTGCTACCCAAATACCACTTTATTTAGTTGCCTGCAACAGGACTATCATCAGTAGCGAGTCACAACACATGTGTTCGATTACTATTTTAGGCACATATATATGGTATTTCCTCACCACGTTCAAATATAGTGAGCTTACCATCACACAATGCATACATAAGGATCACAACAAAGCAATCAAACATAATACACATCATATATATTAACATCTAACCTACTATTTACCAACTTAGTTCTAGCGACATACTACTAAAACACTTAGTTTTGCCTAATCAGTAGCGTACCTACACCTGGGGCATACACTCCCGGCACAAAAGGGATGTTCAGTAGCCTCATCAGGCCAACATTACAACCATAAGATCACAAAAGCTGCTACAGAAGCAGACATATAACAAGGATGACTCCCTCTAATGGCGACATTCATACTGAGGATCTTCCCAAGGGCCCTGACGATGCTTCTTGCATCTCTAGATGATATCCACGGAGCTGTACATCTTGAAGTAGAAGAGACCGTCCATGGGGTGAAGAGGATCGTTCCATCAAAAGCAATCCCGGCTTTCCCGACGAACTCGGTCCAGCCTTTAATGAACATGACCCTTTCACCCCTCCAATGCAACTGCACATTGTTCTCACAGTACTTTCCTAGATAGAGTGGCGTCTTCACGGGCTACCCGTCCTTCTTGAGCTTGTACCTCTTGATGAGCACATGCTCCATGGCGGGCGGCACACTCAGGGTTAGGAGTTCAATGGTGGAGAGCTGCACGAAGAAGGCTAGAACCTTGGGCGCGTAAATCTCGTGGTAGGCATCCATAAGTGCAACATTGTTGCCCCGGAGCAGCAGCCTGGGCATTGGGTGCCGAACTGCCGACAAAGCCAGGGAATGGTGATCACCATGGGTCCATGGCATGGCATTGGCAAGCATTCCATGATTTCCATCAACATGCATGACGATGTGGTGATCACCATGCCATGTCATTGTCACCTCCTTGCTTCTGTGCCATGGTCATGTCATTCACGGCTAGCGCACACTACTTGTACCAAATCAGTAATCTACCCTAAATCGAACGTCCCTAATCCAATTGAAATGAACTATTGTCGGATCTAACAAAATCCTTACCAAAATCAAAAAAAAGGGGAACTGGAAACAAACAATCGGACGAACGGAAAGTACCCACGTTGGAGGTGGAGGCATACACTTGAGCAGCGGCGGCTTCCTCTAATGGCGACATTCATAGGAAGAATCATTTTCCAATAAATAAGTTACCCCATTTTCAACCGAGCGGCAGGTTCGGTTAGGTACTTGTAAACCAAAAAAAAGTTACCCCATTCTCACCTTAAAATCACGGAGAAAAAAAAAGTAAGTTGGGTTGTCTTGTCGGCCCAATTATGCTTGGGCCAACTTCCCAGATATCCCCCACTCACCCCAAAGCGTAAAGTTTCAACTGAGAGCCCTGCCGTTGAACTGGAAGGTCCGAAACCCACCTGAGCAGCGGCGGCGTCCGACATCGCCGGCACTAGGCCTGGAATGCCGGCCGCCATCCGCCTTCCGTCACACCCGCGGAGCTCGCGACCACACGCAGACGTCCGGACGGCGATGAAGCAGCCACCATCGAGGCACAATCAAGCCCATCGGCCGCCAAACCTAGCCGCCGCTTCAGATTCCGATGTCTGCCAATTTTCGTTGAACGACTGTGGCGTCGTGCAAATGACTTGCAGATCTGCCGCAGCAATCCGTCTCGCTGAGCACGAGAGGTAGTTACAAGGTAATTAATTTTTTTGGGTCCCCCCAATTGGCCACTGTCTTGTTTTTGCGGATCAAATTAGCATTGTACCACATGGAAATTTACCAAGTATTCTCGCGCTCTGCAATATCAGTGGTTCCAAAATAATTTTAGGTGCATCGGAAAATCTCTCATAGCTTAGGTGATTTTGACAGGCGGTGTTGTAGAACTGTCGGCTACACAGTTTTTGACCTGTCAGAGGTAGACCATTTATTCTGTAGCAGTGCATTGCTGAAATCTCCAATATTCATGTGCTGCTAGAATGCCCTCCCAGCCAATCCCATCATCTTCTATCCTTAGTTTAGCATTCATCTTTTTTTTAAATAAATTATTTTTTTGCATTTGTCTCTTTTGTTAGCTTTCCTCTGCTTTTTTCCTCAATAACATCCCCTGCTTTTTTCTGCCTTGGCTCACAAATCTCGATCCATTGTGGCCCGACTCCTGCTCCTGGGTTATCCAAATGTGCATTGGGTTTTAGGGAGGTGCATGTGTTCATCTTTAAATATTGGTGCTAGCCTCTTCTATCAGTGGCGATGCTCAAATTCTGGCCAAAATTTCTGCGAGATGCTCTTTAGAAGACACGTGCTAAGCTCCATCTCAGTTGCGTGCTATGCCAGCAGCCTCTGGGATCTGGTGGAGGCACGACATGGGATTCCTCAACATCTTATTTTTCTCCATACTCCTTGACGGTGATGTTGGTGCTTGCTCGTTGCCGAATGATTATGGTAGTTTATATGTTTACTACTAGCAGTTGGAAGAAAATACTTATAATTAAGAAGGTGGGTTAGAGGAGTGAACATAGATTTCGGTTTGCATATACTCCCTCTGATTCAAGGAATAAGGCGCCCTCGTTTTACGTGCTTTTTATTTGACCAAGAATTGATTCAAATATATAAAGATTGTTTGTATGAAATTAGCATCATTAGAAAGTGCTTTTCAATACGAATCCAACAATACTAATTATATAAAATATAATCAAGATTTTGTTGCTCAATTTTTATGGTCAAAGTTTGTCTTGGAATACGTGTGCGCCTTATTCCTTGGGTCGGAGGTAGTACTGAACTCCGTGCTCAGGAAAAGAAGACCTTGGGGCTTGGTCACCAGTTTATTATTATACTTTGCGCTTTGGAAAAGAAGGCATCACATCATCAGTTTGGAATTTATTAACAAAACAGCTTGTTAATTATTGGTCAGATCCAATCTTGCTTTTGGCTTGGATGAACATAATATTTTAGTTGAAACGAGGCATTGATATACATTTTTTTAATAAAGGAAATAAATCTTTTTATAAATTTTATCATGTATTAAGCCGATATAATAGAATTAGAGTCTAGCCTCGTGCCTATGCATATGGCTATACAGATAACCAGCAGCCCAGCACACGCTAAGTTCACGAACCGATAAAGAAAAAGTCTGAAAGAGGTAAAAATGTCCTCTTTGTCTGCCTGCCCCAGTTGGGCACACGTGATTTAAGCACTTAATTAGTGGCGGCCTAGTATATATATGTGCATATTGGAGTGCTCTATCGATCCCTGTTGCAGTTGGTGTGAAGAGAATGGGTCGCGAGAGATATGACTCTGATTGGAAGGAAGTGAAGGTTATCAATGGCTACGCCGTGTTTATGGCCTACTTGTCGTTCGCAGTGAGAGGGTTAGGCTTCCTGGTAATGACGTGGACTACAGTGGTTCTTCTCGGTGGCTTCGTCTCTATGGTAGACAAGCTAGATTTCTGGCTTCTCACAGTGATCACCCTAATACAGATACTCTGGTTAGTAGTACTACTTATACCATTTTTGCATATCCTTTCTAGAAACTTTTTTCATCAAAATTAAGCTGTTTCTAGGTAGATCTCTGTTTAACTATGATCAGATTAACATATGCATAACATACAAAGCATTTTCTGGTGCTCGGTCATTCAGAGGACCAGTTTTATTCGCCCTCTAGCTTTCTGCTTAATTAAATTATGTTTCTCTTAATCCTCCCCTACCTGGTGCCCTCAACTATCCTAGGCCTCTTCATTTCTGACAAGAAGCATTAGGAATCCCTACTGCATGTTTTTATTTATTTGCATTTTTTACTGTTTTACTGGGCTTCTGGACATCTTGCTTATCTCTTCAAATCATTTAGTTATCCTCCTCATCTTTCCTTTGATGTCCAGTTAGCCACTGTGGTCATGGGATCATCTTAGTGCACCTGCGTAAGTTGCGAACAAATGCCAGGCACGGAGATAAACTACGCATATTGCCAGATCGTGGCGATAGGGTGCGAGTAGAAAAGCAAAAATGGTGACACATATTTTGAATTTTCAAACTGATTAGATTAAAAAATATAACCAAATGAGTTTCACAGTGGCTCGACAAAACATATTATCGCAATAAACCACAATGCAAAATTCAAATGATGCCATTGTTAGATGATTTGAAAGCACAAATTCAATGATTATATTCTTTTTTTATTATATTCGTTTTAGTAGTTATGTTTCAAGAGTATCTTTTCTTTCACTATTCTGAAAATTCATAGCTATTTCTAACTTGGAACATATTTTACTACAGGATCGATGTCTCTTTCAATCAAAGGATAAGGTACATTGGTGGTCTGTACTCGAACTTGAAGGGGGTGAACAGTATATTGACAGATAATGCTCACCCTGAGAACAGGGTACCACCAGATGTAAAGCGAGCTGTGGTGGTGGTACTTGCAGTGATCAGGCCGGTTCTAGCGCTGGTTCACAAAGTGATGTTGCACATGTACATTGGCCCTCTGATGTGTCTCCTATGGTCTGGGATGGTCATCACCACTGTGATTTCGATACGAGGTCTAGTGCAACACAACCACTACGGCGACAAGGATGTGGACAAAAAGAACATGGATCCGGCGCATAATGTCTTGTATGTCTTATGTGTTGCCCAAGGCGCCCTGTTCTTGTATTATTCTGTCTTGTTGCTTTCGGAGAAGAGGATAGCTAAACAAGTGAGCCGAGCATACGGCTTTAAAGATGGTGGCCATGCAGTTTTGGGCTACTTGCGCGAGATTAAGAGGGGATGCTTGAAGAGTCCATCCTCTGCCAGAGGAAGGAACCTCGTCACTTATGCTGTACAACTCATGGAGTCCAAGTCACCTCGTAGGTGCCGTACCGGGATGCTGATACTGGACAGGCTACTCACCCGACATAGTTCAGACAATGTTGTTAAAGATCCAAATTTTGTTGAAGAAAATCACACAGAGCACAGGACCGGAGCTCTTTTTAATCAAAAGGAAATGATGAAGGAGAACGAGGATGAGAAGAAAAATAATAAGGAGAAAGAGGAGAAGAAAACGAAGGAGAAAGAGGAGAGGAAAAAGAAAAAGGTGGAAGATAAGGAGGAGAAGAAAAAGAAGAAGAAGAAGAGGAAGCATAAGCAGCCAAAGAAGGAAGAGGGGAAGGGGAAGAAGCACCAGAAATTGCAGAAGGAGATCAGAAGGCAATGCTGGTTTATAAAGCAGATGATCGGGTCTACATCCTCCACCCATGTTCTCCAGAAACTGCTTCATATGCTAGATTCGAGAGGATCATATGAAAAATTGATGAGGGAATCTGCTGCAAGGATAGTGGAGTATGTTGCTGTCGGGATTCGTTTGGAGCAGTTCCCACGAGGGATCCAATGCATATCTACACTCCTCAACACCTTTGAAGAATACCGTGGACTCCAGCCATCGTCATCGTCATCACCAAACAGAAACAATAGTCATGATCAGGAACAAAGCAGCAGCACCAACGATCATTCTCCGCCATCAGATTCAGAATCAGATTCAGAGTCAGAATCAGAATTAGACTTGGACAGCCACGTCAATTGGCGTCCATCACCCAAGGATACAAAGAGCAACTACAATGCCCACTCGTTTGACGGATACAAAAGTCTGGTGCTTACTGGCCTTCGTATCATTTGCAGCCTCGCGGGTAGTGAGCACAACTGCAGGATCATAAGCAACACCAGACATCTTACCTGCAAGATCATGGCACCCATCAGCTGCGATCTAGTGCACAGTACCCATCATAGTGCATGGTCCACTAGTGTAGTAGAGGAATCGCTCAAGGTGATGCTTCGGCTCGTAACTGCCGACGGAGAGACCGGGATCCAGCTACGTCGACAGATCTCAAACAACAAAGAAGCAATCACCACCATGGAAAGAATTGTTACTTGTGTAGAATGTAAAGGCCAAAAGCTACATATGAAGGCCATTAAGATCCTCACTCAAGTATGCAGGGAGAAAACTGAAATAAGGGAGTTTCTGGCTAAGATACTCGTGAGCATCTTTGTCAACGATGACAACAGCAACGACTCCATCAGAAAGGCTGCGGGCAAAGCACTGGTTGTGCTGTTTTTCAGCAGCAAAAGCATTGCCAACATACTCCCCAAGGAGAATGATGATGCATCTGAGTTCATTGCTGGTCTCGTTAAAATAGTTTCACAAGTTGGGAACCACGATGCATGGCGAAACAGTGCAGCGGAAATTCTGGAACATCTATGTGTTCATTACACTGATAATGAAGAATATCTCAGCACACTCAAGAATACCATGACCTGCGTGATACCAAAGGTATGCTAGGTTTTTTTGAGACAATTACTGAGTATAACATAGAAGTAAACACACACCACCACGCACACACTCGCATATTATCTACTGAAGGCCGGAGTCAATGTAACACAAAACCTCAAGAATTGCAGGGGCAAAAATGTATACACAAACGTGGGTTGAATTCATGTACTGCAATCTAATCTACACTATTGTTTCACCGTTGTAGGTGCTGAGAGAAATATTGTCGGTAGGTGATGAGTCAAAGCCGGTGTATGGCAGATCAGATGCGGACATCGAATGGCAAGTTGTCGACGGTGGGTATGCTGCTTCACAAGTCAGTGTCAGAGGCACCACCACAATCAACAACAAGTACAACAACAACTTGCATGCTGCCCTGCTATCCCTCTGTGTGACAGCATGTGAGACATTAAACCTTGATCTCGACATGTTGGGAGAAGGTGTGGCCTTCAGCTTGGCGAGGAAGATGGTGCAGCTGAACAGCGGCAATCTCACGGCCGACTGCCTGGCAACGATGAAGCTTACCGTCAGGATGGTGATAGCGGCGCTGACGAAACTCAGGGGCGCCCCCGGCATCATCGTCAAACGAGCTGACCTGGAGAGCCTGATGGAGTCTCTATCCAGGGCTTCACAGACTATGCTTGATCTTGAGAGCTGCATGGTTTTCGCTGCCGCCGGGCCAACGACGACAACGACCCTCGATTCCCTGGTGGAACAGGCGCAAAGTCTCCATGCCGAGATCAAACTGCGAGAGCTGGAAATCACGCCAGCAAGCCAGGCTAGTAGCTCTCTCGGTGCCAACAAGCTACTCTAGATTAATTTCGAGGGCAGGCTACAGTATATATTTTTAGATGTGTATTTGCTTATATTCATTAACCTGTAATGTACTGGACTGTCCTGTCATGACTGAACTAATTGATATATTTTCTGTAAAAAGCATTTTTATTCCTCTGACTGTCGAGTGATGGAAATTAATCTCAGAGCAGCCAGTGTGCTCTCTCTCTCTCTCTATACATACCTGCTCGAAAGTTTGCAGGGCAGTTGCAATTGACCAAAATCAACATTTTTCATATGTAATCTGGCAGAATTAAGGTCACAAGGAACAGGTTCTGCACCATGAATTGTACAATCTGAAAATTCCGTCCAAATAGTGTTTTCATCCCGAGGTTAATGAGGGCGCCAGCCGCCGACATGTCCTGATTCCACCCACCTGACTTACTGGATAACTAGTCCGGCGATGTACACAGGCAATTAGCATCTGGGAAGAGTGGGGTACTGTAAGCATAGCACACGATGGATTTGGTCCGGAAATTATACTAGTACCAGATTAAACTACTTGTGTTTTCCTTTGTTAGGTTATTATTAAGGTTGAGAAAAACGCTAGACGTAAGTGAGGTGGTTGGTATTCGCCAAGTGCGCCCTAGGCGAGTGTATATATAGGTTATTATATATGAATATGCATTAGTTTTAAAGCATGTAAATGTGTAAATTTCTAATAACTACCTTTAGAATAATACTCATATAGCTCATTAGTAAAGTATGGCATGATTTCTTATTGAGAAAGACAATTTTTTAGTTGCCCCACCTAGGCTTCCCCTTATAACCTAGACTAGATGAGGCGTTTATCCATCGTCTAGTGCCTAAGCGTGCTTAAGCGTTGCCTAGGCGTCGCCTTGTCGAACAATAGTTATTATCTAATCTTTCTTGCTAGATCGGTACCGTTCGCTGTTTATCCTTGTTTACAAACATGTTTTTTGAGAAAATTGAGGATGCAGCAGGATACAATTGATTTCATCCATGAAGCTGTTGGTGCTGAATTTGCTAATAGACATACGCAGTGCCAAAATTTTGAAGTAAACCATGTGGAGGTTTATTTTCCAAGATATACATTTTTTCAGGAAAAATGCAGCATTTTTGTAATAACCCAGAACATAGGAACAACGAAGGGTAGATTTAGGAATGGGATGTGCATTTCATCGCAAAACGAGGGAAATTTTCGCGCCTTATTGCAACTAAACCTAAGAGGGATCGAGGTTCTCTCTCATTTTGCAATTCGGGTCGGGCAATGTGAGTTAGTAAATTTCGACATGATCTCTTTTGTATCTTGGTGATTTGGGAGTTGCTTTCATTTGACAAGTAATAATGAATTGATAAGATTAAACAATAAGCAAAACTGATTATAGAAAATGAATTCACAATTTAAATACAACTTATAAATTCAAATTGAATTATAAACACAACAATTATTCAGAAATATAATTATTAGATAAACCAAAAAGCTCATAAGCAAAACTTGAGTTTTATTGATATCACAACACAATATACATTGTCTTTACAATATTCTTGATACAAGAATTAAAAGAATATACAGAAATAAAAAGAAAGATTACAATATCTGATTCTACACTAACAACCTAGACTAATGACTTGAAAGTATTCTTCTATTGTCATATTCACCTTCAAAAACCTGCAAAACAAACAAAAACACTAGCCAGGGGTTAAGAGTTAGCAATTATTCAGTTTGGACAGAAACAAGTGTCATGCACACTTGTGCATGTCCAAAACACAGGACAACACCAGGATAAGAGCAACAACAGACCAAACCTGAGCACACACCAGGGGCTCAAGTTTCAGCATATGAGCACACAGCTCATGTGTGCTGTGCAAGCAACAACAAGGCCATGCAATGGCCTAGTCACCAAACCAAGCCAGGCTTGTGTGGCATGGCCAGAAGAGAAGAAGGCAGGGTATAAAAGAGCACAAACCCTAGAAACAGTGCATAGTCGACCAGATAAGGATTCACAAGGTAAGCAGAAGAAAGAATAGGTAGAGTTCATCCTGTTCTTGCTCAAGAACATCACAACCCAACACATAACCCAACCAACCACCAGAAATCATGGTGACCTGAGAAGATCAACCAAGAACTGGAGGTGCATGGCTGTGACAAACAAACCAGAAGTCTGCATCAACAAAAGATTTCATTCTAGGAGATGGAACAAGGTATACCTAGTTCCTGGAGTAGATCCAGTGGATCCAATCCATAAATTATGCATGACATATGTCATGGGCTTGAGCAGATGCTCAATGGGTAGATCATCACTTGGTTTTCACCAAGGATTACTGGCAGTTTAGAAAGCTACTAAAACTGAAACCATCTAGATACAAATCTTGTGCACACTAGCAAGAACACATGCACAGACAACACCAGTAGATGAATTGCAAGGAATAGCTGTCGAGGGTACTCCTCGGCAATGCCCTCCGATTGGGGCTTAGGGTTGACAGAATCCTGCAAGATGATACGAGACATCGGTTCACAGACAAGCGGGGAGAGCGATTTACCCAGGTTCGGGGCCCTCGATGAGGTAAAACCCTTACGTCCTGCACGTGCTGTTCTTGATTATGAAGATATTGGGTTACAATGGGGTGCCGAATAGTTCGGCTGAGATCTCGTCGAGAGGCTAAGTGCTATGTTGACCTAGCTCTAGACTTTTGGTGGCTTAGATTGCTAAGATTGATTGTGTCCCTCGGCAGCCCTCTCTCGGCCTTTATATAGGAGGCCAGGTCTCAAGAGGTCTAACCGAGTACGACTAGGTTTACGATAGTTTTAAATCTAATCCTTCCTTGTTCGGCTGCCTCTTTGTCTTGCCCATCAAGGAATCTTCTGGTGCGCCATCCAAGTGGCCCGCCTTGCCTCCAAGTGCCTTCATGGGCCTCCAACTAGACAATACGGTGATAGGGCAATGTCGGTTACCCGAAGGGTAATGCCCACGTCAGTAGCCCCCGAGTGTCTAGCCGAACATTGTTCGGGTAGAGACTGAAGCATGTCTTCTTTTGATGTTCTTCTCCTTGATTGTCCTTGTTCATCTTGAATCAGCATCATCCTCTTTTGTCGGGTGCGCGTCAGCGCTCCCGATGGGAGTAGCCCCCGAGTCTAGGTACGGATGCTTGCAATCCGTGCGTAGACTCAAGTTGTACCACTCGAACATTCTTCTTTGCCGAAGTTTTCTGCAAGTCTTCATAAGTCATCTGATATATTTTTTGCTTGCAGGGGATGATGAGTAACGTGCCCAACTTTTGTTGGTTAACTACCGATGGCAAAACAACGTTACCCTACGCAGAATCAAGTCCCCGAGCATGATCCTGGAGTACAAAAAAGTTCTGTCGGGTGCGCGTCCAGCGCTCCTGATGGGAGTAGCCCCCGGGTCTGGGTACTGGTGCTTGCAACCGGGTGTAGACTCGATCTGAACAAACACCTTTTCCTTCGTCCTCTTTTTTCCTTCGAGTCCTCAATCTGTTGGGTGCGCGCCAGCGCTCCCGATGGGAGTAGCCCCCGAGTCTAAGCGCAGATGCTTCGCAATCTGTGCATAGACTCAAGTTCACCATCCGATAGCTTTTTATTCCTTCGAGTGCTTCAAGCATTCTTCATGACGTCATTGATGACGTTTTACCGACGTCTTGATTTTGACTGACAAGACGCGACCCGCCGGGCCCATTCTCTCCCTATCTGGTCCTATTTTCACGCAATTTCCGCCCTTCTCGCACAGTTACCAAGGCGTCTCCTCGATTCCCGCAACCATCAATCGAAAAAAAGGTCCGCTTGATAAACTGGCATAAACGACACGTGCCCACACAGTTCTTCTCCTCTTAAGATCTTCAAGGGACGAAAAATCCCTAATCTTCTCCCACATCTGTTTTTGCCTTTCTTCTTCTTCTTCCTTCCGTAACTGCTGCGCCGCCACCACCGCTTCTTCAATCTTCCCCAGATCTCACAATGGTGAAGAAGAAGAGCCTTACCGCCGCCGGCAGCTCCACGACCGGTGGCGCCGCCGCCAAATCTTCCTCCACTCTTCCAAAGAAGAGTTCTTCATACGCTCCTGCTCCAGCTCCGGCGCCGCTAGCGCCGCCAGGCTCAATAGCCAAGCCAGGAGATTGGCTAGCGTCCTCCATCACAAAACGTGATGAGAAGAGGGCCCGAAGCCTTGGATTAGTCTCCCCCGACGAGGGGAACGTGATACTTCCAGGTGCGATTTCTCGGCCCAATCCCCCTGCTGGTTTTACCGTGGTGTTCCTATCATTCCTATATCGGGGTCTTTCGCTTCCTGCCCATGAGTTCCTTCTTCGCCTTCTACGGACTTATGAAATCCAACTATGGCAACTCACTCCCAACTCGATCCTTCACGTTGCTGTGTTTATCACCCTCTGCGAGGCATTTTTGGGCATTGAGCCTCATTTCGGGTTGTGGAAGAAGATCTTCTATGTTAAGAGGTACAGCAGTAGCAACGGACCCTTCGTCATTGGAGGCGTGGGGTTTGTGGCTCGCTCGGAGGTTAACTATTTCAGTTTCCCAATGAGAGAATTTATGCAAGGATGGAGACTGAAATGGTTTTATGTCAAAGATGCTTTGACAACCGAGTCCCAGCTTCCTTGCTTTACCGACGTCCTTGAAGCTAAGCCGAAAGATTCCTGGAAGAACATTCTTTCTCCCGACGAAAGGGCAGCAGCCGACGAATTATTCGCCAAATTCCTTTGAATCAAAGAGGCCGATGGTCAAACCATGATCGGTACAAAGGTAGCAGCGGTGTTCCTGAAACGTCGGGTCCAACCAGTCATGGCAAGAGTTCGTCCAATGTGGTTGTATACGGGTCCAAAAGATGAGACCAGGATCAATGTTGCTGAACTGTCGGAAAAGGAGCTGCTAGATGAAGTCCGTCGCCTTACTCTCTTTAGTCAAGAGGACTCAATTCCATTGATATCTTCCTACACTCCTCTCGATGCTGATCATCCACTGTCAGAGGTAATTTTTTTTCTCCATATACTTTTACTACGCTGCTTCCTCTCAGTCGACATAATTTCCGCTGTTCTCATTTGCTCCTTTCTTCAGCAGATCCCCATAGTTTCGGGCGACTTGCGTGATTCGCCAAATGATACTTCTGAGGGAAGAGGCTCCTCAATACCTGTTGACTTTCACACTGTCGGGCCCACAAGCCCAGAGAGTGAACATAATGACCCAATAAATTCAGAAGCTGCCCACACCGATCTTCCTTCCTCAGCCGACAACGCTTGCGACACAGAGGGATCAATGCGTGATGATGACGCTGATCGTGATACCTTTGTTAATGCAGCTGTGGAGGAGACCAGGGCTTCGCCCATGAAGAGATCGACCGGCGGTTTTGCCGATGAAGACGATCTCTTCGATATGTAAGCACCTTCTTCCCTGAAGTCATATTTTGCCTTTTTATTTCTTGCATTCCTTTCATAATTTTTTGTCAATCATCTCCTTTCACAGTGACGAAGGTTTTGTCGAGCCGCCGGCTAAGAAAGCCAAATCCGGAGCTGCTCCGCCGGACGTTGCTGCTTCCGAAGCGTTGGTTCCTAAAGCAGCTCTCGCAGCTCAGGTATCGACAGCTTCCTCCCTTTCTAAAGGGAAAGGTGCTCCTTCAACTACCGCCGCCAGGACTCCTCCTTCTGTAAGTCTTTTTCGATTACAACATGAACTTTTCTGATGCGTATCTTGCTTAATGATTCTTCATCGAATATCCTTTTTTACTTTAGGACCTGCGAGGAGTTATCTCCTCTTTGGAGGCCTTTGCTTCCCAATACACTTCTCTGGAGGTAGAGAAGGTTCGGCTGCAGAAGGAAGTTAAATCTTCCTCCTCGAAGTTGGACGGTGCAGTCAAGATAGCTGCCGAGGCCCGCCAAGAAGTCGACTCCCTGAAGGAGGAACTGGGCAAGCTGAGGGAGAAGCTGAGAGAAGAGGAGGCAACCAGGCTGGCTGCCGAAGCTCGGGCGGCTGAGAAGGATGAACTCCTTCGTCAGTCTTCCTTGGCCTTACTTGGTAATCTCCTTTGTATACCTCGGTTCGATTGTTGCACTTATGGACTCGATCCTGTGTCAACGACCTTTTTCATTTCATTTTCTTGCAGAAGCTGCCAACATCCCCGCCAATGCCTTGGACGAAGTTCCAAACAATTCTCCGGCAAATGGTGTGTCGATGACTCTCGCCTCCCACCAGCTTACGCGGGAGCTTCTTGAAAAGGGAAAAGGTGCCCTAGCGCGGTTGACACCAAGGAGTTTATCGAGGTATTCAAACGCACCTCGCGTACCTATGGTGCCCTCCTTGCCTTCCAACTTATGATGGGTCACGGCTTTAAGGCTGACATTGAAGAAATGTCTAAGGAGCTGCCGAAAGAACAGGATGGGCAACTTGTTGATTTAAGCATCTTCAAGATATCGGCTCTTAAGTGTGCACGCCAGCTCCTCGAGCTGGGGTCATCAAAGAAGACATCGACCGGCCCTAGTTTATCGACTCAAACCCAAGCCATTTGATTTTTGTAGCAAGCTTTTCTTTGAACTAGTGTGAAACAATGTTCTGTCAGATAACTTCTGTTTGTAATAAACTTTGTGCTAGCGATGTTGCTAGCACACTCTTTGTTATGATATTTCCGCTTGTATTCTCCCGATGGGAGTACCTTCTGTCGTTGAGGTGAATCGATCTGTCATGCCTTTGACGTCTTTCCTTGCAGGTGTTCCCAGTGCCTGCATTTGTTGATGATTCCTCGGGTGCTCTTTCTGAAGATGATCGAGTGCAACGTATGAAGGATCGGATCACACAGTTGGAAAAAGACCTGCGCAACACCTACGCTTTGGCGGCAATTATCAAGAAGAAGGGCGAGATTGCGGCCGAAGTAGAGCGGTACGCTCTTACTGAACTGCAAAAAGCCACCGAAAGCTTGAACTGTGAGTTCCTTGGTCCTTGCACTCATTTCTCTTTTGTTCACAACGCATTGTCTAAACCTCTATTGATTCCTTTGCCAGTCATAGCTCTGAACCGTGCTGAGGAGAAAAAACGGGTTCACGAACGCGTGAACGCATTAACCCAGCTGTTATCAGCCGACGAAATTTTCTGGAGGGAGCACTCGAAAGCT
>NC_061508.1:261603693-261634514 GCF_022539505.1 Lolium rigidum
GACGGCCGTGAGCGGATGTGTACTTACTCGGGAAAGACAGGCGAGAAGAATGGTGTTGCTCTCTTTGTGCATGAGCATGAAGTTACTGGAGGTACCGCACCGCCTTGGTCCGTGTCCTTGAGCCGTCCTGGAGCTGGCTATCGCGCATGTAGTAGGGATCCGCTACCGCGATGTGGCGGGGTCTCTCTCTCTGTTGATCTTCATCTGAAGATTGATCGCGTATAGGCGGACCAAGTTATAGTCGAGCCGTTTCGAGTGAAATAGATTGAAGACGTCCTCGAACGCTATGAAGAAGATATCCGCGGGGTCTTCATTGACGAAGTTCGGTTGGACGGCACCTTGACCGAGAACACCGGGTAATTTGGATCCTTTTCTTTAAGAAGGACGCTCTCTTGATAATGAATAGAGTGCTGCAAAGGGAGCATTTGTCCACTTGCGAGGTGTTCCATGTCCGGAGGCGATATAGGTTTACCGCCTTCATGACACCGGGGCAAGCCATCCAGAGTGTAGGTGGTACCATGTCGTCGGCCCGGATCCTCTTAGGAGCAAGGCTGGCTCGAAGATGCGCCCTTCTTGGCTCCTCTCTTCCTTCCCTTCTTCACTTGACCTACTGGGGGTGCTTGTGGTGCTGATGGTGGTGCTTCGGGTGCCTGGTGGTGCTTCGAGGTTGCCGGGGTTGATTTGGGTGGATCCCCGATGATCGTCTTACGCAACGTGTTAGGGCTGAAAACGGTAGCGAGGCTTGACTTGAGTCTGGATTGCCGGCCCTCGGAGGAGTGTCTTGAGAAAGACCCGTGAAGACCGATGCGCCGCTTCGTGATCGTAGGGGGACGACTAAGTTGATCGCCGTGTGTGCGGAAGGCTTGTTCATCCATAGGAGGCATGTACATATCTTGGCTGCGAGCGCCGGTGTTGATGTAGGCATCGATGTCATCATCATCATCTACATCGTTGCCATCAAGTGGCGCCATGTCTCGGACCTTAGGTGGTGGCGGTTGCGATGCCGCCGCTTGGCGTACCGTGCGTCTAGTAGACGGTCGTTGCGGTAGCGCTCCCAACAACCGTTTGTGGCATCCGGTGGTGACGGCGATCGTCGGTTCCTTCCGGGTGGCGGCGGCGACCGTCGGTTCCTTCGAGGGGTAGTGGGGGCGGCGACCGCCGTTTCCTTAAGGGTGTCGTCGGCGTTGGCGATCTTGGGCCGGATGACAGGGGAGGTGGCGCCGGTGCTTCTCTTACAACTCGGAAGACCCCCCCCGGACGAATCCGGTTCTTCGGCCATTTCATAAGCCATGAGGTGCAATCCCCAAGGGGCAAAACGTCGCCTTCTTACGTGCCCGGAGGTTGAAAGGGGGATGGCGTAGCGGTACTCCGGCACTACCATTACCAACTTGACCTTCGCCACGTCTTCCGTCAATGTAGCGTCGTGCATAACGCGGGAAGCCATGACATAGCCGCTAGCAACTTCCACCAACTTGCCGCCGGGCTCCACCGTTTGCGTAAGTATGCATTGTTCATCCCGAGTCGGGGCGCCATGTTGGGCATCGTGAGATGGCAATCACGAAAGGCATATATAGTTAAAGAAGATGACGCGAAGGAGTAACTAATGAGTTTACCTCCTTGATGGCGTCGATCTCGGCTACCGTCGATACAAGGGCGGCGGTTGGGGGCGTCGATGCGACCGGTTGGAGGCTGCGGCGGCGGTTGGAGCTGCGGCGGCGTCCGGTGGAGCCCGACGCCGGCGTCGGGTGGAGCGGCACCGTCGGCGACACGTGGAAGCTTGAGTTGCTGCCGCTAATGCTGGGCACATGTATCGGCCCCACTTGACCTCCCGCATTCCAAGCGGCTAACCCCTCCATCAACCCAGGGGGGATGATCTGTCGGATCTTCTCGTCCAATAACTTGTTCATCATCTCCGTGTTCTCCACAGGCTTTTCGGCCACCAGCTTCTCTAGTGACTCCACCTTCTTCTTCAGCTCCTGAACCTCGGATTTATCCTTAGCCGATGACCTCCTCTCCGGCTTTCTCGTCTTGGCATCCGATCCGTAGTACTCGGATAGCTTCATACTTGTGCCAAAGCCGGACACACGGCCACCCGACGTCGGTGGCTTGTCCGGCTTCCTCTCCTTGTACTTGTTCATCGCCTGTTGAAAGGCGTGTCCCACGGTTCCGTCGACCCCCGGGACGACGGGCCAGCCTTCGTCAACTCTTCATCCTTTAGACAAAGGAACTTAAGGTTAGCCCATTTGGCTTCATTGCCTAATAAGATGAGCGAAATAATATAGAACTATCCTTACCAGGTACTTCTCGAAATCCCTCACGTCTTCGTGATCCGTAATAAATTCCCCGTCTTCCGGTCTAAGTAGTAGCGGGACCGGACAAAGTTCCTAGCTTTGTTCATCCCGGATTTTGTGCCGGGGGTTTTCTTTCCCCGGACGTACCATCTCGGCATCCTCCTTGTCCCAAGTGGGCTGTTTTCCTCAGTAGCCGCCGCTTCCGCAATGGTGGGTCCCTAAGTTCAAATCCCGCATTTTCTTCCCCGAGCGGTCCATTTTTAACGAGCGTCACTCTGTAAGTAAGACTTGAATGCATTAAAGTCTTCTAAGGAGAGCGACGGGTCTTTGCTACTTATCCTCTCCCAGCTTTCACCGGCCTCGATCTTTCCCTTCAGCCGGTTCTTCCGAACTGCACAAGGCGGTGCTCATCTTCGTGAGAGCTAAAGAGTCCACCTTCTTATTTAACGGCTCCGGGAACGTGTATCGTTGGTGAAGCTTCCGGAGGAGGGATCGGGCGATAGCCTCGTTCTCCTTGCTTCGAGGTCCCGAGTTAGGATCGGCACGGTTTCACGGACGATGCACCCTAGTTGCATGCCGTACCCTTTGGCAACCCACGAAGGCTCCAAGGGTAGGCCACTTTCGGAGACTACCGTGAAATGATCGGTGACGTTGGCGAGCACTTGCGGCCTCCGATCCCTCCTTGGCCTCCTCGCCGTCCTCTTCTTCTTACCCTCCTGAGGGTTGCCGCCGCTATCACCTTCCGTGCGGTTGGCCGCGTTCTCTTCACCGGCCGTCTCTTCACCGGTCTGGACGGCGTCGTCCCAGGTATCGTCATCGTCGCCGGTGTCGGCGGCGGCCCCCCCGGCCCTCTCCCTCGGAGGCAGTGTCCCGGCCCTCTCCCTCGGAGGCGGCGTCTCGGCCCTCTTCCTCATCGTCGGGCGACTCGGCGGCGGCCTTCGGGGCTGCTCGTAGCCCTCCCGAAGTCCTTGTTGGCCTCTCTCGCTTCTTCGTTCGGCTCCCGGGCTTAGAAGTGTTGCCCGACATGTTTATTTGCACTTCATTAAAAAGAGGCAACAAGTTAGTACAAAAGTCAACCAGAAAATTCGGCATGACTTTTGCTAATTTTTCTACGTAGGAGTGCCCATTTCTCAACCGAAACGGAAGTTAATCAACGCTTCGGGAGAAATGGGCAACTCAATGAAATCCCCGCAAAACCCGGAGCCCACATTCATCACCATATTCACAGATTCTAACCATGTTCATCATCATACAAAATTGTATCCAAATACTACTACATCAAAACCCGGAGCATCAAAAACCCGAAGCATCAAAACCTAGAGCATCTACAACAAAACCTGGAGCATCAAAAACCCGAAGCATCAAAACCCGGAGCTACAACTACATCAAAATCTGAAGCATCAAAACCTGAAGAATACAACTACATCAAAACCTGGAGCATCAAAACCTGGAGCACTACAAATCGGAGCACTACACAACCCGGAGCACTACACAACCTGGAGCACTACAAAAACCAGAGTACATTAAATGTATTCAAATAGTAGTAGCATTTCATGTACTAGTAGCATTATAGAGCATAAACAAGCATACAAGCTTATAGAGCAAGCAAACCAGTAGCTACTGCCAACATGTGACTTCAAATGAAAATGCTATCACAAGCTACTGCATTTTCCATTTCATCTAAACCAACATAAATCAACTAAATGAACCTAGCTAGCTACTGCATTTTGCATTTCATCTAAACCAACTAAACCAACTATATAAATTGCTTACCATTTCATTTTGCATTTCCTATCGCATTCATTTTCAACCAAAAAATTAGTTTCAAACCGGAGAGCAAGCATGATGCAATTTCATTTTATTAACCGAGAGAGCAACATGAGCAACATAAGTCATTTACTTATTACTAGTCACTCATAAAGCGAGCATCCAGCTCACCCAAAAATCAAACGACAAGCAATGAATAAAGAAAACAAAAGCTGCTATCACAAGCAATTTGAACCGAGTAGCAATTTATGGCAAGCATGAGCATGAGCAAGCATTTTTTCATTTCATTATTGTTATGAGCATCGAGCATGCCCACAGCAGCACCAATAAGCGATGCGATTTATGGCAAGCATGCCTCTGGTTTAATTACTCGTAACACACTAAATAGTATTGGCATAATCATGCACTTGATAATTGCAATATGGTTGTTCATTTAAAAAATACTACTTATTGCTATATCAACCAGTACCTACTTCATTTGCAAGTAGCATTAGGCATTTTCATTTGCATTTGCATTAGGCATTTGATAGATGGATCAATCATGTTGCTTTGTCCCTTGTTTCGTTCCATTTGACCACAATATTGCAGAATCTTTATTTCAAAATCTTTATTTGCAACCAGTAGCATTTTAAAATCTCTAGTGAGCATGAGCATGATCATGAGAATTCGCCCTAACTAGCGAGGAACCCTAAAGCATTTCAATTTGCAAACAGAGACTATGAACTCCAATGAACCCTAACTAGCGGGAACCCTAGCCGGGAGGGGGAAGGTGGAGGGAAGGGGAGAGGGGAGGGAAGAGGGGAGGGGGAAGGTGGAGGGAAGGAGAGAGGGAAGCTCACCGATGGTGACGGTAGCGACGACGGTGGCCTCTCCTCTTCCTCCTCGAGGTGCAGCGGCCTCCTCCTCCTCGATGTGCGGCGGCCTCCTTCTCGGGTACGTCCTCGGCGGCGGCGTGGCGGTCCTCCTCCTCCTTGATCTGCGGCGGCGGCTCGGGGTTGGGCGTCCTGCTCGGCGGCGGCGTGGCGGTCCCCTTCCTCCTCCTCCTCGGCGGTAGCGGCGCTTGGTGGCGGCGCTTGGCGGCGGCGGTGGTTGCGCTAGGGTTGGCTCGTTGTCGGGGAAGAAACGCTAGTGTGGGGAGTGGGGAAGAAAGGTTCAAGTTATTTCACCAAGTGTCTTAATTCGTGGCGCACCACTCTAAGTGCGCCACGGAATTAAGCATTCAGTGGCGCATCGGCTCTTTCATGCGCCACGGAATTCTTAATTCCGTGGCGCACCTAAAGAGGCATGCGCCACGGAATTTAGACACTTAGCAAAACAAAACGGAGTTCATCGTTGTGTCCCGACGGATACATAGTACTAGTCTAGTGGTTAAGGCCAATGTTAGGCCATTAGTAGCCGAGGTTCGAACCCCGGCCGCCACACAATTTTTCTTCCTTTTTTTCATATTTTAGTTACATTTCAATAAATAACACAACATTATTTAGTAATTAGTAGAGAGAATTATAAATTACTTGTCTCATACAAACATGTTCTTGTTTCTCTCACACACACATGCATGTACTTGTCTAACACACACACTCACACACATGTGATAGACCAAAAAAGATCTTCTTCGTCCTGGCAACGAGCTCTAGCGTCTCTTCGCAATCTTCTTGCCCTTTCGGTTGTTGGCGGTTGAATACTTTATGCCGGCCACCTTGAGATTTCTTCGCGTGAACGGACAACCTTTAGAGGGTAGGGAGGTCTTCCTTCTTACTTTACTAGTAGTAGGCATGTCGAAGTGCCTGTCGAATTCCTCCTCCATCTTCGGGTCACCGTTCTTGTCCAAGTCTTCCTCGTTGGCGTCTCCTTGCATTCCTATGATGCTCCTCTTGCCCCTCCTCACGACAACACGGCTAGGCCTCGACGGATCGGTGATGAAGAAGCATTGGTCAACTTGGCTACCGAGTACCCATGGCTCATTTTTCGCGGATGCGTTCTTCGATTTTGCATCGGGTATAACCATGGTTGTGAAATATCGGCCTTCTTTTCGACCTTCTTGGCCCATCTCACACGAAACATTGGCACCGTCTCTCCACGAGTAATTGAGCTCCCATATCTCCTCGATCCTTCCAAAAAATCTTTCCTTGACATTAGTCTCGTCATCGGCGTATGACAGCATAGTTACTCCCGAGTTTTGATTTTCACTATTTCCGTCCTTTTCCTCGGTGTAGAATCCAGTAACCGTTGATGTCGTACCCCTATAGGTCCTTACGTTATGCGCGGGTCCCTGTGATAAGGTGTATATGAGTTTTTCATCTTCGGTAGAAGGCGTATTTCTCCGTGCTTCAACTCGAGTTGAGTTTGCTTGAACCAACGCGTGAAGGCTGGAGTTGTGCTTTTTGGTTACGTCTCCCATCTTCCTCGGCCGGCCCATATCGATGTAATTCCGCTCGACCATGCTTTTGTGCTCTTGCACGAAAGGTTCGGTCAGTTTTAAGTGTTGTAGCGCGACCCGGTGAGCCCCTGTCAAAGTCGTCGCGTCGATTTTCAATGCCGACATGGATCGAGCGGTAGCCCTCGCGGTGACCGACTCCGGCCGAGCCTCCCGAGGTGCGTCCCGGGGGTAGACCAACATGATCCTCGTCGTCCTCGGTGCTTAGATAATTGCGGCGAGAAGGAGATGCACTCGTAGGTTAGAAACCCCTTGGCCATGCTTGCGTCCGGACGGGCCCTATTGCGAACGTATCCTTTCATGACACCGTTACGCCTTTCGAAAGGCATCATGTTGTGGAGGAACGTTGGGCCGAGCTGCTTGATGTCTTCAACGACATGGAGAAGGAGATGGACGCATATATCACGAGAATGCGGAGGGAAGTAAATCTCGAGCTCACATAGTATCACCACGATCTCATCCTCGTAGCATCTTGAGCTGCCTCACGCCAATCGACTTCCTGGTGATAACGTCAAAAAAGTTGCATAGGCCAAACAGCGTATCACGGACGTGCTCGTCCATTATGCCTCGGATCGCAACGGGAAGTATCCGCGTCATTAGCACGTGGCAATCGTGAGACTTCATCCCGGTGAACCTCTTCTTCGCTACGTCCGGATATCCGCTTATATTCCCCGAGTAACCGTGAGGAACTTTCACTCCTAGGAGGCACCTGAAAAACTGCTCGAGCTCCTCCGGACTCGTTGTGAAGCGAGCAGCGGGAAGCTGCACCGCGTTCTTCTTAGCCCTTTTACGGAGACGTTGAGTCCCTTCCGTCCGATCATCATCATCATCATCATCATCATCGTCGGTATCGGGGCTTGAAGATCTTTCACGATGCCAAAATGTTGAAGATCGTATCTTGCTTTCGGTCCATCCTTGGACTTTTCCGAGTTGCAAAGAGTGCCAAGCGGACTCTCGGTAACGTTCTTCGTAATGTGCATGACATCGAGGCTGTGGGGCGTGTGGAGGACCTTCCAAGTACTCCAAGTCGTAGAAAACGAGACCTCGCTTTCCATACACCGAGCAGCGGCTGCGGCTTCGGTCGCTTCTTTCCCGGCTCGGGCACTCCTTCCAATTTTTCGGAAGATCATTGATTTCTGCGCCGCTCCTCGGGCGTGGGGGTCCATCGGGCTCATCCTTACCATTGAACGAGATCACCGCGTTTTCTCCACGGGTGATCCAAGCGAAGCCACCTTCGAGCACACAGGTAGACGGTTTTCGAGGACCCGGGATCCCTTGGTAGTTGTAGATGCGGGGTATCGTCCATGCACTTCACACAGCTCGTTGAATCCGTGGCCCACCCGGCGAGATACATATGCGTAACCAGGATAGTCCGTGACCGTTGTGATCAACGCGGCTCTCATATCGAAATAAGTTCTAGTGTAGGCGTCCCACGTACGGGGTGGCGTCTTCCACAACGTGTCTAACTCCTCTTTCGAGCAGCCCGAGATACAAATGCATGTCGACACCTGGTTGTTTCGGCCCCCGAATGAGAATACTCGGGTGTATGTACCTTTGCTTGGTGCACAGACCACGGGGGTAGGTTGTAAGGCCATACAAACACAGAGCCGAGGTGCTATGCGTGCTACTACGGTTGCCGAACGGATTGAGTCCATCGGTGCTCATACCCAGCCTGATGTTCCTTGCGTCGCCCCAAACCTAGGGAAGGCGATGTCCAATGTTTGCCAGCATCCCGGCGTACCGAAGGGTGTGTCGAGCATATAGCCCATCTCCGGATCTTCTTCGGGCTTCTGCCTTTCCTCGTGCCATTGCATGAGCTTTGCTTCCTTAGGGTCCACGAAATACCGCTGCGGACGGGGAGTGATAGGAAAGTACCATACCACCTTTCGAGGTACCTTCTTGTTCCCAACCTTGTACCGTCCGTGGCCACACACCGGACATGTGGTTCTGTCCTTGTACTCGCACCTATAAATCACACAATCATTAATGCGGGCGTGGTATTTTTCGTGCGGTAGGTCAAGGGGACACACGACTTTCTTGGCCTCCTCGGTACTACTTGGCAATGTGTTCCCCTCCGGGAGACGATCGTGCCGGAATTTTAAGCTCTTGCTGAAGCTGGAATCGGTCCACTTGTTACTCGCGTCTTCATCCGCAGGTAATCAAGCGTTACATGCAAGCGCGTATCCTGCGGACGACACCCGGGAAAGATCGGAGTCATCCCGTCTTTCTCCATTTGCGACAGCTTGGCTCTCTCTCTAGCTGCAACTCTATCGTTGCTCGTCTCCTGGAGGAGAAGATCTTGAACATGAGAGTCCCGCAAGGCCGAAATTAGCGGGGTCGCGCCGGAATCTTCTTCTTCATCATGATGATGTTCTCCGCCGGCATCTTCTTCTTCATGATGATCTTCTCCGTCGACTTCTTCTTCATGATGATAGTCCCCGTCGGCATGATGATAGTCTTCTTCATGATGATAGTCATCTCGCTCGACATGGTCTTCATGAGCACCATTTGATGGGGCCGGCCGTGCCTGGTTGTCTTGCATGAAACCGCGCCTCAGCAGGTGCTCCTCCGGTTGTCCGGAATCGGGGTTGATCCGGCGCTCGAGTTTGCATGATCGACACGGACATCTTATCCGGCGCCTATTGTTCCGAATCATGTCCTCCTTCGCGTCTATCTTGTATCTAGAGATTCGAGCGGAACTCATCGAGAGGACCATGCTTGCCTCGCAAATGGTATACATAGAACGAGAAATTAGAACCGCACCAAATGCACACACATGCATGGGCCGTACCTCTACTCAAGGTATTACATGGAGTGGAAAAATTCGGCATGACCTCTCCTCAAAGTAGGACATATGGGTAGTGCAAAACTTGCCGAAACGGAAATGAATCAACATTTCGGCAAACATCCATGCACCACACCGGCACACACACAAGCGCTTCACCTGCAACAAGCATCCATACACACGACGGCCACACAAGATCTACAAGCATATGCATGTCTCCTCCAAGCATATGTATGTCTCCTCCAACTACTCACCTTCTAGATTCGATACCGAGACGAGACCGCGATCGATGACTTCGAGAGGAGGAGAGAGTATGGAGAGCCTTCTCCTCAACTCCAATTAAGTATCAACCAAAGTAAGTGCAATAAATACCCAAGCAAGTGAAAAGTGGAGTCAAAATGGTATGAGAGAGAAGGGGGGACGAGCTAGATGGAGGAAGAAGAATGGCTTGTGTAGTGTGGTAGGTGGGAGGTTGGCTCATTTTTGTAGATCTGGTTCGCTACTCCGTGGCGCACCAACCACGGTGCGCCTACGTAATAGCTTATTTTTGTGGCGCACCGAGTGCGGTGCGCCACGGAATAACTTATTTACGTGGCGCACACAAAACGAGTGCGCCACGGAATACCTTATTTTTGTGGCGCACTCGTTGCCGTGCGCCACGTAAGAAGCTAATTTCTGTGGCGCACCGAGGTTTGTGCGCCATAGAAATTGTAAAACCAATGATTGGGGGTGACGAGGTGTGGGGCCCACCAAGTTTTTGTGGCGCACGGTTTAGTAGTGCGCCACAAAATTAAGCTATTTCTGTGGCGCACCGAGCTTTGTGCGCCACAAAATAAGTTTCTGTGGCGCACTCAAAACGGTGCGCCACAGAACTAAGCTTCGCCTATAAGGGTTTTCCTACTAGTGGGTGGTGAAGACTAACCAAGTGCCAACATGGTTCCAAATTCTGCTGGTGTAGGGGAAATGAAAAAACCATATGAGACGCGGATTTGGGGTCTAACTCACAAAGTTGATAGAGATGCCAATCCCTCCTTGCAAGACGGTCATTGGTGCAAACAATATTCTTAATGATGAGTCACCCAAGGAGTTTACACTTGAAAATACTAGAACTAATTATCTTATTATTAGTATTAGTGTGTGAGCCAACCAACTACTAACCCGTGCACAAAGTACAGATGTCGCCTAAACATGTAAGAATTTGTGTGGTTGTGTCAGTACTCTAGGGCACGCTTGGTAGCCCGGGCCTTTTTGGGGTTGTCCAGGGGCAGGCTCTGTGGATGTTCTCTTATCCAAAACAAGGTCCGGGCCACTTTTGGCACTTTTTTTGGTTACCCGTGAAGGAATTTTTGGGATGAGTGGAAATTTCGACTGAGGATGTTTGGTTGCACGGTTTGTAGCCCATGGAGTGGCACAAAACCAGGCAGGTTATGTTTAGTTGCTAGTTGAGCACTGGGCCTTGTAACCTCTTATCATGTGTGGTGAGGTTACCAGGAAGTGATGAATAACACAAAAGTGAATATTCTAATTCAAATATAATGGTTAACTACTAAGAAGAGTACCATAGTGTTCAGACATGACTAACATAGAATAAGTTAAGACATGATCGACACTACCATAGTTTGTCGACATTAATACTTGAGACACAGAAGTAAAAGACCATCACTCTTCCTCTTCCACGAACCTCATGGTGGCATCTCCATGGTATGGGCACCTGGTCATCACCTCAGAGCAAGAGTAGTCGAAGATGACCATTCGGTAGATGCCCAGAGCTTCCTTGTGGAAGATGAGGAAGTATCCAACCCTAAGATTATGGGCAATGACAAGGGATGCCCACCCTGATCAATGATGGCTTTCTCAACGTCAAACTTGGTCTTCACGTCCCACTTGCATCTAGTGTTGTTGAGGAGAGTGATCTTGGAAGGGGTCTTCCCAAACCATGGCACGAGTTTCTTTGGGATTGGGCACACGCCCATGGTTGGCTGGGAGACGACCCTGGTGAGAAGTGCTTCGGGCCCTCCTCATCGTGGAAGTGTCTGACGTTGTCCAGCCTTTCTCGAAGCCTCTTCATCGACCATCACTAGTAACCTCCACAGGTTCCCCTAGGTCCATCATTGTCTATACAAAAAAAACAAGAGCCTTAGACATGGTGCACATACATTGGAAGAGCTGGTGTGACACAAACCAGAAGGATTGCTTAAACAATGTCCTTGGGCAAAGTTTCTGGTCCTATGATATCAGCCCTATAATTTGGAAGTGTCATATCTGCATCGTTGGCTAACAAAAACAAGAACAACTCTCAACAAATGCTTTATACAAGCATTGTTTTTCTACACAATACTAAGGGATGCAGATCAAATCATCAACATTGGAGATTTAAGTTTTTAATTATTGGCATCATATAACCATTGAAAAGCAGGAGGGACATTTAAACAAGGCTGCATATTACTCACCATAATAAATGCCACAATTGATGCTATCCAACCAAGTATTATGCATGAGGAGGACTATTTGTGCAATGTATAAGCTAGGTTGGATAGCATCACAGTGGCACTAATAGGGTGACACATTTCAATCACTGGCCAATGAGTATCCATTAAGAAAACATTTGGAGCCTTACATAATGTAGCATCCACAAGATAAGATATGCCCTTACAAGACCATGGAGCATGCAGTAGTGGTGTCTTTTTTGCACGGCCCTAGGTATTGTAGTTCCTCCTCATCAAATTGTGCTACTGAATATAATCATCGGACCTTGCAACATAACACAAAAGCAATGAACATATTTATGATATCATACTTTCATTGGATAAACATATTTCAGATATGGAGTTAACGATCCTAGTTCATTACTAACCATGATTGTTAGTAAAATGCAAATGATTCGGTAACTCCGTCCCAAGATTATTGTATCCTAGTTTAATCATCAGCCAAACAATAACCAAATAGAGCCTTGTAATATAAACATTAGTCAATCATCAGCCATAGAAAGTAGACAACATCAATGAGAAGCAAAATGGGCCTCATACTTCTATTGGACAAAAAAATCTCAAGGACGGAGTGAGTTAACCTAGTGCATTTATAACCATGAATGTTAGTACAATGACATGGTTCGCTCACTCAATCCCTTGATTTATATGTCCTACTTTAATCATCGACCAATTCTAAGGAAGAGAAATCAATGTGAGCCTCATATGAAATTTGCACACAACAATGACTGAGATAATCTGGCATTTAGTAAATACTAAGAAATTCCACTTTGCTAGTGCTTTGCACTTGCTAAAAGATGAGTATCCTAGTTTTGATATGTTTGTGCAATTGATACGTCCAATTTGTATCACTATTTTATATCATGATTTACTGTTACTCATTGATATGTTTCATATTTAGAGGTAATACTTATGTCATTCCATCTATTTTTGCATGTTTGATGATTATTGGAGAATTAACCACTGGAGCCATGAATCTGCTAGAAAAGGACAGTCAAGGCACCATATTTCTGAAGAGCAACAATTTCCATCAAAGATGCAGAAACTCATATTTTTCCAGATGATGGAGGAAGCCAGAAGGGGAGGCCGAGATGGCCAGGGGGGCTCCAAACCACCCCTAGGCGCGGGCCCACCCAAGGTCGCGCCTAGGCATGGTCTGGGCACCTTGGCCTACTTCTGAGGATGCCCCCTCGCGTATTTCAACCCCTCGGGAAACCTAAGATCGGGGTAAGACGAGAGAAATATTCCGCTACCGCCGCTATGGGGCGGAGAACCAGAGAGAGAGAAAAGCTCTCCGGCAGGCTGATATCTACCGGGGAAATTCCTTCCCGGCGAGGGGATATCGTCGCCATCGTCACCACTTTCGAGCTGGACTTCCGAGGTGGATGGGAGAGGTGGTGCCGAGGTACGGTACCGGGAGTCTCAAGCGAGATTTATCAAAATCGAGAAATCAAATATGATTTATCTCCTTGGGACTTTGTACATGCGGCATGGAGGTACCCCTTTGCGATACTTGGTTGAAACTATATGCATATGCTGAAGATCATTGGTAATCATTAAAGTAAGACAAGGTTGTGGGCGCTAATAGTATATGGGAATGAGGAACACAACTTATATGATGAGTCATGTTAATTATCACTACCATTGACATGAGTTACTACTCTCAAAATTTCAGTTTCATACTTCTGATTCATTTATAAATAAAAGCTCTAGCACATGAGTGAACCATGCTTTCCTATGCGAAGGGCCTATCTTTTACTTTTATGTTAACTCAGTAAACCTATTTCCCTCTACCTCAAGCAAGCATTTGAGTTGTTGTGATCCCACCATTCATGTATGTTGATCCATTCAATCCTCTCTTTTCTTCTTCCTTGTGTAGCATAATACTTTTATCTAAATGAATATAACTCTGAAAGCTATCTATGATTGAAAAGAGATTGAAATGATTGAGCATGTGATTTCTGCAATAAGCTCTAATATAAATACTCTGCTCAAAAGATAAGTACAATTTGTTAATTGTTCTCTGACCAAGAACAAAGTTTGCCGTCATCAATTATGATTTCCTCTATGCACCTATATTTAGTGATTCTTTACTCATTCCAAGTTGAATTATATAATAATAATAAGTTGTTGTATATAATGACTTGTGTATTGGTAAGTATGATGCTTCTTGTCCGTATTTTGGTTATCGACACTTCACTCCATAAACCCGTGGTCTAGTACGTTTACCAAGTTCAGTTTCGCTTGGGGACAAGCGAAGTCTAAGCTTGGGGGAGTTGATACGTCCAATTTGCATCACTATTTTATATCATGATTTACTGTTATTCACTGATATGTTTCATATTTAGAGGTAATACTTATGTCATTTCATCTATTTTTGCATGTTTGATGATTATTGGCTAATTAACCACCGGAGCCAGGAATCTGCTGGAAAAAAGGACGATCAAGGCACCATATTTCCGAAGACCAACAATTCCCAACAAAGATACAGAAAATCATATTTTTCCAGATGACGGAGGAAGCCAGAAGGGGATGCCGAGATGGGCTAGGGGGCTCCAAACCACCCCTAGGCATGGACCCACCCCAGGCTGCGCCTAGGCATGGTTTGGGCGCCCTGACCCACTTCTGACGTTGCCCCCTGATACGTCTCCAACGTATCTATAATTTCTGATGTTCCATGCTAGTTTTATGGCAATACCTACATGTTTTGCTCACACTTTATAATGATTTCATGCATTTTCCGGAACTAACCTATTAACAAGATGCCGAAGTGCCAGTTTCTGTTTTCTGATGTTTTTGGTTCCAGAAAGGCTGTTCGGGAAATATTCTCGGAATTCGACGAAACGAAGACCAAACATCATAATTCGCCGAGACGGACCAGGACACCGAAGGAGAGTCGGAGGGGAGGCCTGGGGCCCCCAGACCACAAGGCGGCGCGGCCAGGAAGGGGGGCGCGCCAGCCTATGGTGTGGGCCCCCCAGGTGCCCCCTTGCGCCGCCTCTTCGCCTATAAGACCCCTCGCGACCTAAAACCTCGATACCAATTGACGAAACTCCAGAAAGACTCCACGGGCGCCGCCACCATCGCGAAACTCCTATTCGGGGGACGAGATCTCGTTTCGGCACGCCGCCGGGACGGGGAAGTGCCCTCGGAAGCCATCTCCATCGACGCCACCGCCTCCATCATGCTCCGTGAGTAGTTCCCCCACGGACTACGGGTTCTAGCTGTAGCTAGTTGGTACTCTCTCCCCCATGTACTTCAATACAATGATCTCATGAGCTGCCTTACATGATTGAGATTCATCTGATGTAATCGGTGTTGTGTCTGTTGGGATCCGATGGATTTTTACTATAAAGTTTATGAAGTTGTTGTTGTTGCAATCTTGTTGTGTTTAATGCTTGTCACTAGGTCCTGAGTGGCATGATCTTAGAATTAAGCTCTATACTTATTGCTTAGATTGTATCTACAAGTTGTTTGCACATGTCTATGTCCGGAACCCGAGGCCCTAGAGTGACAAAGAATCGGGATAACTGGAGGGGAAGGCTTAGGTATGAGGATCACATGTTTTCACCAAGTGTTAATGCTTTGCTCCGGTGCTCTATTAAAAGGAGTACCTTAATTTCCGAGAGATTCCCTTGAGGCCCTGGCTGCCACCGGCTGGTAGGACAAAAGATGTTGTACAAGTTTCTCATTGCGAGCACGTATGACTATATATGGAAAACATGCCTACATGATTAATAATCTTGATGTTCTGTCTTAATGCTATTTCAATCCTATCAATTGCCCAACTCGTAATTTGTTCACCCAACACTTGTTATTGGAGAGTTACCACTAGTGTAGATAGCTGGGAACCCCGGTCCATCTCTCATCATCATATACTCGTTCTATATGTCATTGGAAGTAGTATCAACTATTTTTCTGGTGCCATTGCCTCTGTGTTACTGTTACTGCTGCTGTGTTACTGTTACTACTGCTGCTGTGTTACTATTACTATTGCTCTCATATCACTGATGCTTTCACATCACCCTTGTTACTAGTGCTTTTCCAGGTGCAGCTGAATTGACAACTCAGTTGTTAAGGCTTATAAGTATTCTTTACCTCCCCTTGTGTCGAATCAATAAATTTGGGTTTTACTTCCCTCGAAGACTGTTGCGATCCCCTATACTTGTGGGTTATCAAGACTATTTTCTCGGCGCCGTTGTCGGGAGGCATAGCTCTGCTCATAAGTTCACCTGGGGAGTACACTCTACCTCTCTCTCAGTTTTATTTTATTTTGTTTTGCTTAGTTTACTTTTGTCTAGTTTATTTGTGCTTAGTTTATTTCTGTCTAGTATTATTTTACTTAGTTTATTTTTGTCTAGTTTCTTTTTGTCTTATTTTATTTTCCCTATATACCCGAAAATCCATAAAAAATTGAAAAACCTAAAAATTAAAAACCGCTATTATGGGAGATCCTACAACCTATTTGGAGCTTATAGTATTATATAATAATTATAGATAATCAAGAACGGGTAAAGTTATGAGTGCTGTGATAGAAAAATTGAATGCAATTGCTAAAATCTTGCTTAAACGCCATGATATAAATTGTTGCTCTAAACAGGATACTAAACATCTTAAATTTCAATGTGGCTTTAGTGAGGAAGTTTTAATTAAGAACTATAATTGGAATAGCTATATTCATTTTGGGTTCAAAGAAGTAGAACAATTTGTTTTGTTTATGGGAGCTTCTGAGATAGAATCCTTCATGGCTAAAAATTATGAAACTTGTGTTGTTTGTAAGGACCTTAAAGATTATGTCTCTTCTAACCTTAATTTTTTGCATAGAAAGCTACAGTGATAATCCTTATATCATCTATTATATATTAAAAGTAAATTACGGGCTCACCAGAAAAAAGAAATTACTGTAGAAAATCCCACAATAATCAGAAACATCTGACCGTTAATTTAACATAATAACTGATAACAGCCAATGGATCTTAAAGTTATCCAATTTTACCCACCAATGCCATCCTATGATACAACTCATGTTCCTCTACTAAACCTAAAAAACAGTTTCGCGTTGCATATTGACGAACATTGCCGCCGCCGTCGTTAGGTTCTCGTGAGAAAAATCAAGCATACAATCCACCCACTGCCGTTGGGTTCTCGAACGGCCGGCCACTGTGATGATTACCTGTGGATATAGAATCATGCATGCATGCCAATACCAGGGAGCTAGATACGATCGAGATCGATCGAATACGGTGTGCCGGCCGGCCGACTACCCATGCATGCAGATCGTTGGGCTCATGTTCCAGAATTGTATCATGCATGCATCCCAATACCAACGATCTATCTAGGTACGAGATCCATGGGAGACCAGCCTTGCATATGTTACAACAGCTACAAGATTAATCGGAGATTTGCCTCATGCTCACACCGTAGATCGAGGCCGGAGAACGATAGAGATCGAGGAAGACAACTTCACCAAGATGATGTCGGAGTCTCGGAGATGGAGGCTCGCGGGATTAGAGAGGTGGCCGGTGGGGCGTAGCAGGAGCAACAGCCACACGCTCAAGTAGGTCCTGTACAAGTTTTTCCCTAGAGATCGATCATCTTCCGGATTCTACATGTCCAGGCGTCCAACCACACATGACCCATTACCATGGTGATCACTCAAAGTCATTATTCTCATTTTTCCTACCTCTCCGCTGCATATTACTCTGAGTTTGTAATCTTTTGATGGTTCCAATTCTACATGCAAGAACACATCGAGAGCCAAAGACTATTTCAAGTTTTCAACGTCCCAGGACTTGCAGGAGTTACGGGCAACAGACGCTCGCGCCGGCCGTCCCGAACCGGAATTGCGATCTATGCATCGTTAAAGTGAACATATGCTTTATGATTTCCTTGCATTATATGGCCAATGTTGATGTTGCTCTAATAAAAAAACGGCTGTTTTCAGGTTATTGAATAAGCTAGGCTGTGTCTAAGGAGCGGCGCCATTGCGCATGACAAAGACATGGTTCAGGGATTTCCATTAATCGCGGGGACGAAGCTCCATGAAAGCATATGCATATACGTATATACAAGCAAACATGAATAGGAATCGGCAGAAAAAGAGAAGGTGCGTATTGGTCACTTGATCAGCAATATAGCATGGACACACGCTCCTTACGAATGTTAACTAAATATTACAGAGTATTGTTAAATTTTTGCCAATCTATCTTAATTCATTCCATCTACCGGCTGTCCCGCAGGTTGGATGCATGGACTCCAATGGCTGACGGGGGTGAGGCAAGAAGAATTGCCTCATGCATCAGGCGTGTCTGGCTCCGGCAAGAAGACTTGCTCATGCATCATGTACGGTGGAGATAAGCACTGCCAATGGTATCACCTATGCCTTTTCTACTTCTACAGAAGCCGAAGAGATTAGGTTTGAGTTGCATCCTAAAAAAATACTTAGTTTTTGGGTAAACATGTGTGAAGGTGTGTGTCATTCTAATTAATTGCATGTCTATGCTAGAGAAAAAAATGCTCATGTAAGCATTTATATTATTGACGAGTCATTTTTTGTTTTGTTTCATGACTTATCATATAATTATGACCAGAATATTTATCATATTAATTACTGGATATTCTGGAACACTCGCTGGAAATTTTATCTGTTAGGACCCATACAAATCAGCGCATTTATTTGCTCCATTTAAATATTACTTCTCTTTGGTAAATCTTATCTTATCACCAACCTACACACCTCAACGCACCGTACCTTCTATACAAGCATGATCGTATAGGTTAGATTGGTAATAACCATTCTTCTACTTAGTTCTTATGTTGATGATCTTATTCAAGTATCATCACAGATTAAAAAAATACTACCTTATGTATGACTATGAAAATTGTGTACGCTTGGTGATTTGGAGGTATCATTGTCTTTGTTTATTTTTTGTACTACCAAGGTTGTCGTGCTTTAATCCTGACTAAGAATCATGTCCGAGCATGGCTATTGAGCATTTGGGTAAGTTTATATTTATTTCATGTCGGTCTGAGCTCATTTATGCTCTACAATAGTTTTGACTAAAAGTATGTATGATTCATTCTTATTAGTATAATATTTTGAATAAATAAATTATCATTCAAGGTAATATATCGTGGTATTTTGTCGTACAATAGTGTCATCACGAAATTTTTTCTTTCAATTTTACTTCCATATGTGATCACAAAAATTACAATCCAAGCATCAAGTGAACAACCATTTTATATTTAAACCCCACAAAATTGCCTTTGTGTCAAACTCACGAAATGAGATTGTGGAGCCTCGGTACTTCGAAGGGCAAAATTTGTATGCATGCTCAAAGGTAGTTCATATTTTATTTCCATTTTGTGCTTCATCGTCACTTATTTTGTATAAATATATAGAACTATATATGTGTTTTCTCCCTTCATCTTTAATTTACGCTGAACTCATAATGTATCTGCCAATCCACAAAATTGTGTTATACTATGTTGTCAACCATGATCTTGGATATTATGTTCCTTTCTTAAGCTACTTCCTAACAATCCTTTTGATAATACTAAAATAAGAACATGTCTGGTATCTTTTGGTGATATATTATCTCCCTTTGTGGGTACTAAATGATTTCCATAGTGGTAACCACTACACCATGTCTATGTCCTAATTGTAGATTCTTTTAAATATGACCTCTTGAGGTATTCACCCTAACCTCATAGAATCTAATTCCAAAACTCCATATACAATTAATGTCTCTCGCTTGACCGACTACAAGTGGGACCAGGAATGAGTTCTCGAGCCTGAATTCCAAAATAAATATTAAATATATATAATAGACATGAGTAAAAACCAAACGTGATTTGGGTCCACCTACTCCACAAGATATAAATTGTAGTTTACCATACTAACTGCTAGAGCAATTTGCAAAAGGGTACCACCAATCATATATATTCAACAAATATTCTTTTGGGTGAAAGTAAGGAAAAAAACAGATGTGAACATAGGCGCCATTATAGTAAAACATGTAATAATATAAGATTGGTCAAGATAGAGAACTAACACATGCATATACAAATATAAGATAAGTTTCATGCAAACACAAATGATATTATCTTCATTTTCGAACATTGGATGCATATGTAAATATAAGATATGTTAAAATAGAGAACTAACACATGCATATAAATTTATTTAGAATCTTTTTTGGCAAATTCCTATAATAAGTTAAATGCTTATAGTATTATTTAGGCTTCGCTAATGAAAACATTACTAAGATTTAATAGTCGGGGTACTTTATTCAGGCTTTACCTAATTGAATGCTTTTGTGTTCCTTTGATGATTTAATCTGGCAAAATATTGTATTCATATTAATAATATTATAATTACGAAAAATATCAAAATTGTAGATTCAATTTAATATGCAAATACTGTAGATTTTTATGAGTAATTTTATATTAAAATAATATATGTATTTACTGGATTCTCAAGAAATTCTAGGATAAACGTGAGAAATTGCACTAAGCCATTTCACTTATAATACGCCAAAAATATAAAAATAGAATCACATACACCATCAACACATTTTTAAGGCATATATATGGCTAATACTTCACGGCCATGTACCTTTTCATATATTAGTGATTGAAGTTTCTCCACAAATGATGATACACATACTTATATGCCTTATATTATTGAATAATTACATAATAAAAATAATAGATATATTAAATATGGTTGCCCGCGCATGTGCGCGGGCCACTGTGCTAGTTATTGATAAAAGTGGGTTTGAAAGTTTTAATCCTATTATTTCTGAGCTTGATAAAAATTATGTGTTTGTGAATCATGAAAAGCATGCTTTATGTGATGGTTATATTGTTGAGTTTATTCATGAAGCTACTGAAAATTATTATGAGAGAGGAAAATATGGTTGTAGAAATTTGCATGGTACTAAAACACCTCTCTATATGCTTAAAATTTTGAAGTTACTCTTGTTTTATCTTCTTATGCTTGTCACTTTGTTCTTCATGAATTTATTTGTGTACAAGATTCCTATGCATAGGAAGTGGGTTAGACTTAAATGTGTTTTGAATTTGCTTCTTGATGCTCTCTTTTGCTCCAACTCTTATTTCTTGCGAGTGCATCATTAAAATTGTTGAGCCCATCTTAATGGCTATAAAGAAAGCACTTCTTGGAAGATAACCCATGTCTTTATTTTTCTATTGTTTTGTTGTGTTTTGGAAGTTGTTACTACTGTAGCAACCTCTCCTTATCTTTATTTTATTTTAATATTGTGCCAAGTGAATTCTCTAATAGAAGGTTGATGCTAGATTTAGATTTCTGCGCAGAAACAAATTTCTTGCTGTCACGAATTTGGGTACGATTCTATGTAGGTAACTCAGAAAAATCTGCCAATTTACGTGAGTGATCCTCAGATATGTACGCAACTTTCATTAGTTTTGAGTTTTCTGATTTGAGCAACGGAAGTACCTCTTAAAAAATCGTCTTGAATGGCTGTTCTGTTTTGACAGATCTGTCTCTGTTTTTTGCATTGTCTCTTGTGGACTTTAAGTGGGGCTTTCTAGACGTGGAGAGCTGTAGCTAATGTTTTATTGAGTTCTTGCAATGTGTCACTACAGGGCTAAAGTGGATTAAAGTTTTTTGAGTACTAACCCCTCTAATGAAGTTTATGAGAAGTTTGGTGTGAAGGAAGTTTTCAAGGGTCAAGAGAGGAGGATGATATATGATCAAGAAGAGTGAAAAGTCTAAGCTTGGGGATACCCCCGTGGTTCATCCCTGCATATTTCAAGGAGACTCAAGCGTCTAAGCTTGGGGATGCCCAAGGCATCCCCTTCTTCATCAACAACTTATCGAGTCACCTCTAGTGAAACTATATTTTTATTCGATCACATCTTATGTGCTTTACTTGGAGCGTCTGTGTGTATTTATTTTTGTTTTTGTTTGAATAAGATAGGATCCTAGCAATCCTTGTGTGGGAGAGAGACACGCTCCGCTTTTTCATATGAACACTTGTGTTCTTCGTTTTACTTTTAAGGTTCTATAACAACAGTTGGAAGCTATTGCACTTATTGTTATTTGGTTGGAAACAGAAAATGCCTCATATTGTCTTGAATAATTTGATACTTGGCAATTGTTTTGAGCTCTCAAGTAGATCATGATTTCGCTTGCACCATGTAGTTTAAACCTATTAGTGGAGAACTACCGTAGAGCTTGTTGAAATTATGGTTTGCATGATTGGTCTCTCTAAGGTCTAGATATTTTCTCGGTAAATGTGTTTGAGCAACAAGGAAGACAAGTGTAGAGTCTTATAATGCTTGCAATATGTTCTTATGTAAGTTTTGTCTGTACCGGTTCATACTTGTGTTTGCTTCAAACAACCTTGCTAGCCAAAGCCTTGTACTGAGAGGAAATGCTTCTCGTGCATCCAAAACCTTGAGCCAAAACCTATGCCATGTGTGTCCACCATACCTACCTACTATGTGGTATTTTTCTGCCATTCCAAGTAAATACTTCATGTGCTACCTTTAAACAATTCAAAACGTTATTATCTCCTTATTTGTGTCAATGTTTTATAGCTCATGAGGAAATATGTGGTGTTTTATCTTTCAATCTTGTTGGGCAGCTTTCACCAATGGTCTAGTGGCTTCATCCGCTTATCCAATAATTTTGCAAAAAGAGCTGGCAGCGGGGTTCCCAGCCCCAATTAATTAACCTTCACTAATAATTCTCTTCACGTGTTTTGCCCTGATTCATCAGTAAGCAATTTAATTTTCCAAATAGACACTCCTTCATGGTATGTGAATGTTGGAAGGCACCCGAGGATTCGGTTAGCCATGGCTTGTGTAAGCAAATGGTTGGGAGGAGTGTCAACCATAAATAAAACTAAAGTACATGTGTAAACAAAAGAGAAGAGGGATGATCTACCTTGCTGGTAGAGATAACGTCCTTCATGGGAGCCGCTCTTTGAAGGTTTGTTTGATGAGGGGGTTAGAGTGCTCACTACCATTCGATGACAACAACAAACACCTCTCAAAACTTTACTTTTATGCTCTCTATATGATTTCAAAACTTAAAAAGCTCTAGCACATGATTTAATCCCTGCTTCCCTCTGCGAAGGGCCATTCTTTTACTTTATGTTGAGTCAGTTTGCCTACTTCCTTCCATCTTAGAAGCAAACACTTGTGTCAACTGTGCATTGATTCTTACATACTTGCTTATTTGCATTCATCATATTACTTCTGTATTGACAATTATCCATGATATATGCATGTTGAAAGTTGAAAGCAATTGCTGAAACTTAAATCTTCCTCTCGTGTTGCTTCAATGCCTTTACTTTGAATTTATTGCTTTATGAGTTAACTCTTATGCAAGACTTTTGATGCTTGTCTTGAAAGTACTATTCATGAAAAGTTTTGCTATATGTTATCTATTTGCTAGCAAATATAGATCGTTGCCTTGAGTCACTTCATTCATCTCATATGCTTTACAATAGTATGATCAAGATTATGTAAGTAGCATGTCACTACAGAAATTATTCTTTTTTATCGTTTACCTACTCGAGGGCGAGTAGGAACTAAGCTTGGGGATGCTTGATACGTCTCCAACGTATCTATAATTTCTGATGGTCCATGCTAGTTTTATGGCAATACCTACATGTTTTGCTCACACTTTATAATGATTTCATGCATTTTCCGGAACTAACCTATTAACAAGATGCCGAAGTGTCAGTTCCTGTTTTCCGTTGTTTTTGGTTCCGTAAAGGCTGTTCGGGCAATATTCTCGGAATTCGACGAAATCGAACGACCATAACATCATAATTCACCGAGACGGACCAGGACACCGAAGGAGAGTCGGAGGGGTTCCCGGGGCCCCCGGACCACGAGGCGGCGCGGCCCGGAAGGGGGCGCGCCAGCCTATGGTGTGGGCCCCCCAGGCGCCCTCTTGCGCCGCCTCTTCGCCTACAAGACCCCTCGCGACCTAAAACCTCGATACCAATTGACGAAACTCCAGAAAGACTCCAGGGGCACCACCGCCATCGCGAAACTCCAATTCGGGGGACAGAATCTCTGTTCCGGCACGCCTCCGGGACGGGGAAGTGCCCCCGGAAGCCATCTCCATCGACGCCACCGCCTCCATTATGCTCCGTGAGTAGTTTCCCCACGGACTACGGGTTCTAGCTGTAGCTAGTTGGTACTCTCTCCCCCATGTACTTCAATACAATGATCTCATGAGCTGCCTTACATGATTGAGATTCATCTGATGTAATCGGTGTTGTGTTTGCTGGGATCCGATGGATTGTTACATTATAATTAGTCATTATGAAGTTAGTTGTTGTCTGCAATCTTGTTGTGTTTAATGCTTGTCACTAGGGCCCGAGTGGCATCATCTTAGATTTAAGCTCTATACTTATTGCTTAGATTGTATCTACAAGTTGTTTGCACATGTCTATGTCCGGAACCCGAGGCCCCGGAGTGACAAAGAATCGGGATAACTGGAGGGGAAGGCTTAGGTATGAGGATCACATGTTTTCACCAAGTGTTAATGCTTTGCTCCGGTGCTCTATTAAAAGGAGTACCTTAATTTCCAGTAGATTCCCTTGAGGCCCGGCTGCCACCGGCTGGTAGGACAAAAGATGTTGTACAAGTTTCTCATTGCGAGCACGTATGACTATATATGGAAAACATGCCTACATGATTAATAATCTTGATGTTCTGTCTTAATGCTATTTCAATCCTATCAATTTCCCAACCGTAATTTGTTCACCCAACACTTGTCTGTTATTGGAGAGTTACCACTAGTGTAGATAGCTGGGAACCCCGGTCCATCTCTCATCATCATATACTCGTTCTATATGTCATTGGAAGTAGTATCAACTATTTTCCGGTGCCATTGCCTCTGTGTTACTGTTACTGATGTTGTGTTACTGTTACTATTGCTCTCATATCACTGCTACTTTCACATCACCCCTGTTACTAGTGCTTTTCCAGGTGCAGCTGAATTGACAACTCAGTTGTTAAGGCTTATAAATATTCTTTACCTCCCCTTGTGTCGAATCAATAAATTTGGGTTTTACTTCCCTCGAAGACCGTTGCGATCCCCTATACTTGTGGGTTATCACCCCCTCGCGTATTTCAACCACTCGGGAAACCTAAGATTGAGGGTACGACGAGAGAAATATTCCGCCGCCGCTACGGGGCGGAGAACCAGAGAGAGAAAAGCTCTCCGGTAGGCTGAAATCTGCTGGGGAAATTCCTTCTCGGAGAGGGGAGATCATCGCCATCGTCACCGCTATCGAGCTGGAATTCATCGGGATCATCATCACCATCATCTCCACCACCAACACCATCATCACCGCTGCATCCACGCCGTCTCGCTGTAACATCTTGGGTTTGATACTTCTCTAGTTCATAGGGGAATCTTTCCCGGCCGGTGTTGATTACTCTTTGTAGTTGATGCTATTGATTGAAATTATTGAATTAAGTTTATGTCCAAATTGTTATTCATCAACATATCACCTCTGATCATGATCCACATGATGTCTCGTGAGTAGTTCGTTTAGTTCTTGAGGACACGGAAGAAGTCATGTTGTTAGTAGTGGAACTGTGTTGAGTAATATGCAATGATTTGATATTTAAGTTGTGGTGCTATTCTTCTAGTGGTATCATGTGAACATCGACTACATGATACTTCACCTTTATGGGCCTAGGGGAATGCTTTGTATATTTGGCTACTAACTGTGGGGTGGCGGGAGTGACAGAAACCCAAACCCCCGTTAGGAAACTGGTGCACGAGTGAGTGTAGGATCTCAAAGTTTAAGGCTGTGGTTAGATTTATCTTAATTACTTTCTTGTAGTTGAGGATGCTTGCAAGAGGTATAATGACAAGTATGTATTAGTCCAAGTATGGGGTAGTGCATTAGTATAGGTTCACCCACACAACACTTACCAAACCATTGAATATTATTCAGCTATGTGAAGCGAAAGCACTTGACGTAATTCCCGAGTGTCCTCAGAAACGTTGGTTCATCATAAGTAAAACAACTGGCTTGTCCTTTGCTCTAAAAAGGATTGGTCCACTCACTACAATTATTATTACTGCATTTTATTTACTCGTACTTTATTTGTCTGTAATACCAAATACCCCTGCAAACCTATTCACTAGTGTTTACAGTGAATCATCGATCAAAATTGCTCGTCAACACCTTCTACTCGTTGTTAGGTTCGACAATTATTTATCGAAAGTACTACGATACACCCTATACTTGTGGGTCATCAACAATCATAAAAGAATCGGCCTAGTAAAGTCAGTTTGTCGAAATCTGACACAAATGCATGTATTACTCTCGAAGATAGATTAAAAACGGTAGTGCAAAAACTCTACCCCCTCCACGCATCTGCAGTAATTCCAGTTCCAAGATAATCTGCAATCGATCTACACTTAATGTACCGTAATGACATAAAAAAAATTACTAGATCAAAGTTGGGCATAACAGTAATCATCACAACGGTTACTTGATTGTCCTAAATTGCGACGAACCACTACTAATCCACGAATGAACTCCACCTAGTGCTTGGGGTCTTGCGTTGCAAGCCATAATCGAGCATCATTTACACAACTTTCCGCCCTACCAAGACACTCAATCTAGCCACCGTCTAGACCTACATCTAAACTTATGCAGAAGTGAAGCCGGCACGCCCTCCACCCGGTGGGAGGGTCTCACCTAGCTCTGGGACCTTCACGGACCTTAGCCTCGACCGCACTCTCTCGGTAACCTACTAAGTCTGCCAAGTGGGTGGCATCAAAAGAGGCTCTAACATGGTTACTAGGTTGTAGTTCCCCATAGACAATGGGTGATTCGCGGGATGTTCGGAGGGTTGGCACTATGTCACTTAATCTAGTCGATGTATGTGTTTATCTTATTAGTCAAGATTAATGAAACCCCGTATAATGGATGCAATAGGACAAGTAACAAATGTTAGTGCACAAAATATATATCAAGCATGGTAGAACAAAATCTAAATATATAGCATGAATATATTTTCCCAGCTTTTATTAAGTTGACATGGTGGAAATAATTTGGTATAGTGAATGTTATTTAGGATAAGGGTATCCATGTTGGTTTAATTGTTCTTATCATATTATTTAGGCGGAGTCTGTTACACATCCATTCATCTATGCACAGGTCTATGGCGGTAATATCGTCCAGCCTTTGACCAGGAAGTGGGGAGTCGAGCATGTAGGCTCCAAAGTGCCAGCGGATGCCGCCATAGGGAGAGCAACCTCACCGACCAAAAGCATATGTCGGAAAAGGACACAATAAAGCCAAATGGTTCTCTGGCTCCGTGAGGGGGGGGGGGGGGGACAACAAGAAGCAATAACACAAATGCCCCAACCCCGAAGATCATTGGCCGACATTCGTCTGCACCTAGCCTTGGCGAAGAAGTGGAAGAACCAAATAAAGGCAAATGTTCCTACGGTCAAAAAGTAAAGCTGGCCTATGCCAACCAAGTTTTGACGGAGGAGACAGTCTAAACTAATAAAATAAGGGTTTCCTGGGGTCAAAAGGTAAAGTTGGCCTATGCCAATCAAGTTTTGACGGAGGAAAAGATCCAAACAATCATAGGCACACGGGTTGTTATTATTGCAACGAAAATAATATCACTCAAGGTGCAAGCACCATGCAAAAATGAGAGTTATATATGCACATAGAAATAGTAGCAATGATTACTACAACAAGATCTAGGGTATTTACCACATGGTACGAAATAAAAGAGCAACCTAACATGCAAGATATCATGGTAATATAATCTAACTAAGCTATGTTTCAACATGAAATAATGGAGCATTATTATTCACATACAAGATTTAATAAAGCATTTGAGCAAGATTTAAAATACTCCCTCCGTCCCAAACTGTAAGACGCCTAAGGATTAGTCAAAAGTCAACGTTTTTTTAAGTTTGACCAAGTTTATACACAAAAATATAAAGATTTACAATGCTGAACCAACATCAATAGATTCACCATCAAGTATATTTTCTTAATATGTCCATTCGATATTGTAGATCTAAATATATTTTTCTAAATATTTGGTCAAAGTTTGTAATGTTTGACTTTTGACCAATACTTGGACGCCTTACATTTTGGGATGGAGGGAGTACTACAAATACTAATAAAATGCAGAGAAGGTGTCGATTCCTTACCTTTGCTGTTTGGGGGTGTAACCCAACTAAACTCCATGCTAGGGTTGAAGATCTACATTAAAACAATATTGCATATGTGTCAGAAATCCTTTCCCAAGACTTCAAATAAACAACAAATCAAATAAAATAATTTTGTTTCCAAACCAGTGGCATAAGAAAGAGTTTTTCAAAAAGAAATTAATGCAAAATGTTTCAACCTTTTTGGACTATTATTTTAGGAAATATAGCCATTCAAAGTTGGGTTTAAAATCTGGTTTTAAAATCCCTTTTTCTTTTCTGGAAAAAATGTTGGAAATAACTTAAACGCTAACAGCAGGGACCCACCCTAACCAAACCCAAAGTGATACCCTCCCCTTTCTTCTTCTTCCACGCGTGGTCGAGGTCCTGGCGGCGCTCCGGCGAGCCTTGCCGACGCCAGGGTGAGGGAGAGGACACGGGGAACGGGCATCTCCAACTCGTCGAGGCGGTTCTGGTGATATACGGCACGGCCAAGGGGAGGGCCTGGAGGTGATGCGGCGGTCGACGGCAGGTGGCGGTTGTCCCCGTCGACTCCGACTATCCCGAGCACCGGCGAGAGATGCTAATGTTGACATAATCTTGCCTCTAATCAAGTTTGTGTGTCCTAGACAAGGTTGAAGTGTCATCAGCGTACATTCGTTAGTTTCCTATAGTACGTGTCCTAGCATAGGTCGATCGGTTTCAATTTAGTGCCGATTTGGTTTTGGTTAGCATGTCGTGTACTTCCTCCGTTCCAAAATGTAAGGTGTCTAAGGACTGGTCAAAAGTTAAATTTTACTAATTTTGATCAAATATTTAGAAAAATATATTTACATCTACAATATCGAATGGACATATTAAAAAAATATTGTACGGTGAATCTATTCATGTTGGCCTAGCATTTTGGGACGAAGGGAGTACTTGGCAAGGCTGCTACCTAAGTTTGAATAGGTCTAGGTAATCCTGGTATCTTCCGGTGAGTTGTGGTTTAAGTCGGCTAGGTAGACTAGTCAGGCGAGTTCTATATATACGCAGGCATATACGTTGTAAGTTGTACCGAGTTGAGAAAATCAGAAAATCAATAAATAGAAGTTTAGAGGGTTCGACACGGACCCTTGGCGATAAATTTTGTGTTCACGTGTGTTTGTCTAGTTTCATGTGATTTATTCGTGAGCGAATTTCAACAATTGGTATCAGAGCGAGGTCCAAGATTTGAGCCACGCTTGCCCCGGGGAGGCGACCCGTACTAGTGCCTTGGGGCGGGCGATCATCGTTCCGCGGAGCGACACGGAGGAGATGGCGGTGTGACGTCGTCGGCAAGGTGGTGGAGGTGGATGGGAGAGGTGGTGCCGAGGTACGGTACCGGGAGTCTCATCAAGATCATCACCAAGGAGTTTTGTCAAGGTCGTCTTTGGAGGAGTCCGATGAGTCAAAGAGTCAAGTGTGTGCATGTCTACATATGCGGTCGGTGTCGTGTCAGTGAGTCTTCGTTGTGTCTAAGTGCACGTATCCATGACGATCTATTGCAGTTGAAGCGCGTCAAGTGTGTGAGGTGTGCACAATGAGTTATGTCCATGTTCTCATGGAGCATCCTGGTTGCGGCCAGCAGGGTTCGGTGCGATGCCGAAGGTGGACGGTAGTAGGGAAAGCCACCCTAAAGCGGGGAGGTGTGTGTTGCGGTCAGAAACCCACCGGCGGGCAGCGACGGGCAACACCGTAGAGCCGGGAATCTCCCAGGACTGCGGCTGGCCCTGGTCCCTCCGAGCGACGGCCCGCAAAGCCTTCTGCACACACGTCCGATGCTGTCGCAAGGGCGTGCCACCTGAACTATACCTGGTCAGGAAGGTGTTGGATGATGCCTCGCTTAGTTTCCTGCATGGCATACACGTAAACGTTAAATACGAGCCTCGATCGGCTCTCAGGTTGTCCTGTGGATCGGCTCAAAGAGCCGATCCACCCATGATACGTACGAGGTGTAGGATCGGATGGTGGTCCTGCTTGATCAAGATAAAGCTAAAGCGACCTACTACGATTTGGGGTTTTCACCGCACAATCGGAACATCCTACTCGTGATTGGGCCTCGCGCTCGCGTACGGTGATCGTAAGCCGATCCTAGACAGGGCCTAAAAACCAACACGAGGTTGATCCCCGGAACATCCTGTCTAGGGCTAGCAAACTACACCCTACGCGCCGCTGGATCCTCCAACCCTTTGTAAGGCCTAACAATGCAGATATTAAAATAATCCTTGAAGAACAAGGAGCAATCATAACGGATCGGATCTACTAAATAATGATCAAGCGGGGTGCCGCCCTTACACCCGTGACAGGCGTAAGGGCGGCTAGATGCCTAAGGGTTGCACGACGATAGCATATGATATGAAGAACAATGCTAACCCTAGAACACCTATGATAACTACGTTGCTCGCCATCAAAAAGGCTTCAGTACGAGCAACGCATGAACGACGAATAAACGTGTGCTGCCTAGATCGCAAGATGCGATCTAGGCAGCATGGTGCTTACCCGGAAGAAACCCTCGAGACGGGGGGTTGGCGATGCGCCGAGATTGGTTTGTGGTGAACGTTGGTTGTTGTTTATTTCATAAACCCTAGATACATATTTATAGTCCGGGGGACTTTCTAATTCAGGCGTGCACCTAACCGTGCACGGGTAAAACTCTAATTTCTAAACAACACGTATCCTACTATGTTACAGATACATGGGCAAACTAGCCCAAACTTGGTATGGAAGGCCGATTCATGTATTTCTTCTATATATATTCTTCAAACCCATCTCCAATCGCGGCCCACCTCTGATCCGGTCAAATTCTGGTGATAACAGTGTGTGCACA